>NC_063189.1:31239389-31329389 GCF_017589495.1 Alosa alosa | reverse complement strand
GAGTGAATGAATGTGTTTGAAGGGAGAGAAAAACAAACCAGGCTGAGAAGAGCCGAAGCAATGCAAACACTGAGTTTGTGCTCACTGGCTGATGAGATACAGCTGTGGGATTAGCTGAGAGTCTCATCCCCCACTCGCAATACACACACACACACACACACACAGTTTTTGTTTCAGTGGCTATGCTCAGAGCATTGTCTGAGTTAACAATGTAATTGTGTTTAAGTGTGTTTACATTAGTGTATCATAAACATGATGTGAACAGCAGTGCGTACGTTGTACGTTGTACGTTGTTCTCAACGAAGTGGGTTAAGTCTTTGCTTGCTTTTCTTGTATCCAGAGAGATGTCACTCCTCAGCTACTCTGGATATATTCCATCACCATGCAGATTTGCAGTAAGTTATTAAATACAAGTAGCCTACAATGTCAATGTCCCTGTTTGTCTCTATCAGGTTTAACTCTGCTGTCTACTCCTTTACAGTGTATTCAGGGCACAGACAGCTAGCGGATGGTGAGGTGAGGTGAGGTTTGCTGTAATTGACAAAAAATGTTTTAGCCTAAAACGCGTGACATCGCTTAGAGCGCCTTTAACTTGTAAGAAATTACTGTCTGAAAACATGAGATTCATACAGTAGCCACTGTGACTACAAGAAAACTACTTTCATTTCCTATATTGCCTTCCACACTGCCTTCTAAGGGCAGCTGTGGCCTACTGGTTAGCGCTTCGGACTTGTAACCGAAGGGTTGCCTGTTCGAACCCCGACCAGTAGGAACGGCTGAAGTGCCCTTGAGCAAGGCACCTAACCCCTCACTGCTCCCCGAGCGCTGCTGTTGATGCACTGCGCCTAACTGCGCCGGGATTAGTGTGTGCTTCACCTCACTGTGTGCTGAGTGTGTTTCACTAATTTACAGATTGGGATAAATGCAGAGACCAAATTTCCCTCACGGAATCAAAAGAGTATATATACTTATACACTGTGCTGTATGAACCTAGCCTAGAAATCTAGACGCACCCTAGCGGCGGCAAATTAATTTGCTCAGCCTGTACGTCTAGTAGCAAACCATAGGAATTTCTATTGGCTAACACCGTGGATGTTATCCAATCACAGCGCTCTATTTTGTTAGAGAGTCTTAAGGCGGGCTTAACAGGATAACGACAGTCCTGCGACGGTGAACAACAAGGAAGGTGGCTATGGTGAACGAAGAGCGGTTGTTTGAATCGGGCGTTAAGCGTCAACTTTGGAGGAGTTGGACTTGTGCTTTTCTTTGAAAGTTGAGCAACACAATGCACTTAAGTCATTCCTTTCGAAGAAGGATGTATTTGCCGTTTGCCGACCCGGATAATGGATATGGTTGTAGCGCTGGCCTATTGCATGCCTAGGCAGTTTGAAAGACAATTCTCTGCCTGCCCCTTGGATTAAGTGAGGTGAATGGCTCGATTCCAGACTATACATTTCAATGATATAGGATGGCCCGCCAGGCTAGTATGAACCCAAAATGGCTAGAATGGTGACTCAGTTATTTCTTCACTCTGACCCAAAATGGCCAGAATGGTGACTCAGTTATTTCTTCACTCTGACCCAAAATGGCCAGAACGGTGGCTCAGTTTCTTCCTCACTCTGACCAGGAGGGATAAGGAAAGCACTGGAAACTCATCCCACAAATATGGCCACATCCCAGAGTTCTTTACAATAACATATAAAGAAATAATTGTATGTATCTCACATTCCACACTTTGGAATAGCTGTACCAATCAAATGTCACTTACTCATCTTCATTTAGACTTTCTGTTCAAGATAAGTGTGTGCAATTCATGAACTATCGTTAGCATTGTAGAATAAGTCATGTGGATTTACGATATTAAATGTTTAATGTTTAAATGTTTAATGTAAAAAAAAAAAATCTACATTCAGAGCACTCTTATTCTAGTGTCTATGTCAGTCTATACAATAGGTCAACTCATGGCTACTCTAAGCTGTGCTAAACCATATGTACTAAATGTATTTGGTGTAATATGTACTATAAAGCAGCAGTTTCAGAGCTTTGTTTGATTTGATGTAAACAACAGCCAGGTCCAGTCTGACTACGGAGATCACACTGTAAGCATGATTGTTCTGATGTCGTACACCTGCCCTGGTTTTTAACTAGAAGCTACATTTTATTTTATTTTATTTATGCATAATGACTGTGTGATACTTTATCAAAACAATAACAAACATCAACACAAAACAACAACAGGAATATTTCACAACGTCTTATCAACTTCAGAATTACATCTTTAGGTTTATCTGGCAATGCCAGATATTGTCACATTAAAATACATCAATGAACAGCAGTTATGAGACAGATTTCCATAGAGTCCATCTGTGTGTGGTATCAACAAAGATATGCCATCATTCAACCCTTCCACCATCATGAGAAGAAAGAGCAGGCTGTTTAATCCCATTGATGATGTTCCGGTGCTGTGGATGGTCATCCATTTGAGTACCTAAACACAGATATCTAATATCTGACTTGAGACCAGTCTTGCCTGTAAGTTATGGATGGTGAATGTAAAGACTAGCTCAGCAGGCCAAGACAGACGGAGGATGCCTGTTACTGCATGATAACATGGGGCTCCAAGTTGAAGAGGAGATCGTCGTTGCCCCGCCACACCTCCAACAGAAGAGGGCCCTCGCCGAGCAGGGCCTCCTGAAGATCCTCCGTGCTGACCAGTGACTGTCCATTCAGCTTCACTAGGATGTCACCGCTCTCAATGCCGCCACTGAGGTACATCGTTTGAGAGACAGACACAGAGCACACAGACACAAAGAGTTTGAACTTCTGTGTAAAAAGGTAAACACATCACTATTTAGTCTCTCTTAAGCTCTCCATGACTAAAGACTGTGACTGAGTGCTGGAGCAGCCTGTGACAAATGGTTGCGCCCACACCCCATTAAAGCTTTGGATGTGTTAGAGAACCGTCTGAAATAGGATGTACTGTACCTCTGAGCTGGTGAGTCTGGCAAGACTTCGTGCACCAGGATTCCACTGCTGACATCTGGAAAGTCGGAATTCTGCTGCCTCAGCTCCTCTGCTAGACTGCAGCGACCACAAACAAGCTCCATGTTAGTTCACAGTTGCATTCACTGCAGTGAGAGTGCAAGAGAGCAGAGGAAGAGAGGAAATGTAGAATGCAAGATTTATTTAAGATATGTTTCCAACAAATACAAAGCACTGTGGTGCCATAATCAAATCCTTGTCAAAGGACAATGATCACTGTGGCCATGCCACTAGCATTTATAGCAAATACTACCTGCCTTTGCTATCAAGGCTTTGCCAGTCTAAGGCAAGCCAACATTAATGTGGACCCCAACCTCTCCTCAATAGCGGTTGAATCCCTCATTTCCAAATGTGTTAGTGAATACATGCTGGTAAATGTAACATTCAAAATGTACCTTTCAGTGATGGTGATCATTCTGATGCCGATGTATCTCTTTTTTGTGCCTTTCAACTCTGTGGAAATAATAAAGACATGGTGTATTATGACAGCATCTAAAGTAGCCATAGAAATGATGAAAATGATCCCAAGCTTAGAATTAATGAACACCAGGAAGTGAGCAAAAGCATACTGTTGAATGATTTCATTTTTTCCACTCCATAAAAAGTATTGCACTTTCCTTCTTAGGAGCTGAGTGCTTTACAACCGCTATAAACTGTCTTACCTAATGTCTAAATCATCCCACAGTAAACGCATGTGCCAAGCACAGTACGTTGCATGCCAGAGTAGATCCGTTTGATAATATAGTTGTAGGACTGCTACCAATGACTCTCAGCTAAGTGTGGCCAAGATTACAATTTATGATACACCACTCGCTACAATTCTACATCCAAGGAATTAGAATTTCTCTTTAACTTTTGCCAAGCACAGAGTGCCTACTGGAGTTTGGAAAGGCAGTATCAATCAGTATCAACATACTCCATACTCCGTACTCTGTGTCAGTGTACATTCAGTTGGCATCATGCAATGTTGAACATATAGTGTGTATTGTGTGTACTATGTGTGTGTTGTGGTGCTTTGATGATGCATAGCTGCTGTAACAAAGTCATTTCCTGTAAAGGATTAATAAAGTATCAATCAACCAATCAATCAATCAATCATACAGAGATACACCAGAAGAGCTCAGCGGACCTCACCTGAATCAGAAACCACTGGCTGAAGCTGCAGGCTCTGGGAGTAAGTCCTAAATACCCTCTGCATGCCTGTTCAAAATGAGCATTACGAGTAGATGCTTTACACACAAGCTCATGTGAGGTCCCCTGATCATTCACAGCTAACGCACACTTGATTGTGTGAATAATATAGATAACAATAATTACTGTATGTTGAAGCAAAATAACCTGTCACGCGATTTCAAACTAAACTTAACAGACTCTTCCATCAACAATGACAATGTTCAAAGTTTGTTTCTTCTAGTACTAGTATTTATCAACACATTGAATTGAACACAAATGTTGCTTTTGTCTTTGAGTAACGTATAGACATATCCTGCTTCCTATGATTGTGAGTGTACCTTTGTGATGCTTGTCTAGAGATTCATTAAGGAAGCGATTGATTCGGTCAGAGGGGATGGCAAAGGAGATCCCTGCGGTCACTTTCAGCGTGTTAATCCCGATGACCTCACCGTCCTGTGATAACAAAACATGTGTCATGCAAACATATTTCACGTTTATAAACAATGCTGAATGGCTAGCTTAAACTACTCACCAGGTTGACCAGTGGGCCACCAGAATTCCCATACTGCTCCCATCAGGATATATACAGTATATATATATACAGGAAGAAAAGAGAAAAAAACATGCTTTTAATTTTCTGCAACTTTCAAAATCCAGCTGTCCAGCCAATAAACAAAACTGAAAATGTTAAATAAAATGCTTCTACATGTACACTTAGTAGTAATACAATAGTATTAACCGCTGTCTAAGGTCTCCTCTGCACTGTAGCTTAAAAGTTACTCCTCATTTGTGTAAGTAATTTAGATAAAAGCTAAATGAATACATGCAAATGTAAATATTTCATAAACTCATATCTCATATTCTCTTATTATTGTATTATAGAGCCAAAGCCTTTTCTGCTTGTCTGTCCTTATCATCATGCACCATGCAAAGGCTCTGGCTTACGTTGATGATGGCATCTGTCTGGATGTAGTCCATATCTGAGTCGTGGATGCCCAGCTCCTTTCCGTCTCGCTGCGCCGTGCTCACTATGCCCGTGGTGACTGTGTTCTGGAGGGCAAAGGGGCTGCCAATGGCAACCACAAACTCGCCAGGTCTCAAGTCGGTGGAGCGGCCCAGTAACAACACAGGCAGCTTTTTCTAAAAAACGGGGGTGACAGAATAAACAATCAAAACGAAATCCTGAAAGGGCTAAGACAAGAATATACAGAGTATTACTACAAACTCCAGCACATGACAAGTCCTTACTAGTAGATTAATGAGAGGAAAGTCTTATCTGTCCCTACGTTTATCCAAACAATACAGCTGCCAAGTCTTAGAGGCTTCAGCATCTGGAGCATGTCACGGTAGGCAGATCCATATGTTTAGAAATTCAGCGAAAGCTCCAGTTTCTACATTTCCTAACATGACACCTCGGCGGTTCCCAGGTCTAAATGTAGGTTAGCCAACGACAGGAGTAAACATCAGGCGATGATTAAAAGAGTATCCAAGATGTCTAGACAGAGAGGGAGGAGGATCTAAACAAACCTAGAGAAATTTGTTGACCCCTATACAATGGAAGTAGTGGGATATGTAGATGTGAACACACACAGATCGAGTATCATCTTATGTTATTGAAAAAGGGTCAAACACAGCGACTGAGGAGGCCCTGCCCACAGAGCTGCCTACCAAATAAGGCAATAGCCTAGGCTGCTGGAAATTAGCTTAGAGTTAGAACTATACTGTAAACATGTAGTCTTTGTTAAATTTCTCTGAAATCTAGGACCAGCATTGATCACTAGAAATAAAACATTGGAATACAACCTGTGACTATTGTAAACTGTACTGACTTCTTGATTTCACCTTGTTTGACCTTTGATGGCCTTGGTCTACATGAGCTACAACAAACTACTGATCTGCATGAGCTACCACAAATTACTGAACTATCTTTATTACAAATCTGGTTTCCTACAGTGCTGACATGGGCACGGTCCCATGTGGTTTTCCCAGTTGAGGCTCAAACACCTCTGTGTGCAAAGACCTTACCACTGGGTCAACTTTAATCGTAGCAATGTCGGACTTTGTGTCCAGGTCCCTTATGGTGGCCTCATAGATGCCTCCATCGTGCAGCTGGACCCGTAAGTGCTGCTGGCCAGTCGCCGCGGCTGCACTGGTCACCACGTGTGCGTTGGTCACAATCAGACCAGATTCAGTCATGATGAAGCCGGACCCACTGGACAGCGGCACATGCCGACCAAACAGTGGGTGTCTTCGGGTAACAATAGAGAGGACAGAGGGAAAGATAAACTAAGGTTCAGTGACATACAGAACATATAAACAAACATATAAAGAATATACGTATATATGTATTTATTTAACAAATTCCTTTCTTCCTTTCAGTAAAATCCTCAGTACCTCAGGAAGAGTTCCACGTGCACTACAGCCGGGGCAATCTTCTCAACCACGTCTGCTATGAAGTTGAACCTGTATCTTGGACTGTTGGGGTGTGCAGGACCTATACTAGCAGAAAGAATTGCAGATGTTAGTACTAATGTCCTCCTGACTCTCACAAGAACTGATCAGTCCTCACAAGTGTCCTCTGCATGTTGGATGCATAATTGAGTTCACATGGCTTCAGTCAGGCTGTAGATGTAGAACCAACATTTGAACTCATTTGGACCTGTTGTGACGATCCTTATAAATATCCCAACAAGTGTTTTAAGAAATGCATTATTTACATTTTCATGGCTTTTATGTTTATTTATCCTATTTGGAATCTTATTTTCAGTGAAGACAACTGATACAGATTGTGCCAGAATCTACTGTTTCTCCAAACTCAAGTAAGTTGATAGACCATGCACATAGATCACTGCAGTTACCTATGACTGTGTTTGTAAAGTGACAGAGCTTTCACATAGGTTTCTTAAAATAGAATGCATGACTTCAATGCCAAATGGTTGACAATTCTGATTGATTGATTGATTGATTGATTGATTGATTGAAATATTTATTGACATTTTAATTCAATATATAATTCTTATATAAATAAATAAATAAATAAAATAACTTTGTACAATTATCAGTCAAAAGGATAAACACAATAAAGCCACAGGGCTTATTTCCATTGTAGTAATATTAACAAATTACATTTTGATCTTATTTGATACAACTCTTTAACTTCCCAAGGCCATTTTATTTGGTCTGATACACTAAATAGCTCCCTGGCCATCTTGCTATGAATTCATTATTATGTGGAGGATTCCAGCTTGGGTCCAGCTTTAACCCATTGTCTGCCCTCCAGTGTTTCCCATACATTGACTTATTTGTGGCGGCCCACCACAATATCAACACTGACCACCACACAATGATTTTCCAGGTTGTACTAAATTGTGCTTAATGCTGGTTAGCATCATAACCATGCTGCGCTAATTTGTTAAAGACTGTTGCATTCAAGTTAATTCTGCAAACCTACCACCACAAATACAATTAAATTCTGTGGAAACACTGCACTCACATTTCAGCCTCAGTGAATGTTCAGTGGGTAAACCCACACACCGTTTAACTGGTGAAGCCCAATGCCCCTAATCTCAACTCATTTTGAACTGATATCAGGTACAGCCATCTGATGTTAGGCAGGCATGACTGTGGCACATTTCGCTGTAACAGATGTCTGGAGATTAGACAGCGTTTAACTCGAGAGGAAATGCACATCTTGCTTTGACCCACAAAGAGACCTCAGACCTAGTCAGACTGACTTCAAAGACAGCACTGCTGGGATCACACCACACAAATGGGAAGTGTTTCCTCTTCTAGATGCTTAGTCTTTCCCTACTGTACGGGAGAGATCTGGAAATTTCCTCTTGTGACATGTGGCCACTTAATGTTGGCTCTGATCTTAAGGTTTTAACTCTGTCATACACCCAAGGCATGACAGGCTTGTGATTTGTAGAGTCTAATTCTGCTCAAAGTAGCATGAAATATCACACCTGGTCCCCTACACCATTCATGGCCCAGTTGGTGAAGTGATGGAGTTTATACTATGGGAGGATAGCCTGATCAGAAATGAGTGTTCTAGACTAACTGCTAAATCAACCAAATCCCAGTGCTCAACATTCTTAGAGCTTCAAATTTGCTCCATGCTCCATATTTCCCCGATAGATCACAAAGGTATTTTCACACAACAAATGGCCCTGCATATTACCTGGTATGCTGTAAGTGTAAACTGATAACTGGTACATAACCAATTGGAATATGCAACTAAATCGAATTGAGTTTGTAATTGGTAGACAGAGTAGACCAATTCCAAATTTAGCAGAACAAAATACGCACAGCTCTTTACATTTAGGAATAAGCTACTAATTGATAACTTACCTTTGCTGGGAGGTGCACAAGGTCCTTTATGTGCTGGTATAATAGCGGTCTTTCCACGCTGCAGAGCTTTACGGCTGGCCGCCTTCATTTTACAAACATTAACATAGGTCTTTCCATCGCTGCCACATACCTTATGCCCAGTTTTGCACTGACAAATGCCCTTGGAAAGGCGCTTGCTGGCAGGATATTTACATTCGAGACCGTCTCCACAGGGCAAGTCGTCTCTCCGGCCGCAAAAGTCCCCCTCACCCAGGGTGCATACCAAGCAACAGTTGCACCGATCGGGCACATAGCCACTGGGGCAACTCGGGCTCGGACACTTGCTCACATCGCACCGGGATGAGCACTTAGCTTTCGGTGCGGCACTGGCCAGGTCATGCGCGAAAACCACAGCAGTGGCAAAGAGAAACACCTGCATCCTAGATGCACAGTTGACAGGGGTCAAGGACAGCGTAGGCTATGGCTCTGTGTGCGCAGCAGATAATAGGCTGCCGTCCACAGGGTTCAACTAATAATAGTGAGCCTCTCAGTTCGAGGTAAACTTGGAGAAAACTGCGAAGCGTGTTTACAGACTTATTACAAAATAAAGTAATTCTTAAAATAATACTGTCCTGGCGGATTGTTTTGTCTCAAATGCATTTGAAAGCACGTCCGTAGCCCAATAACCTAATTGTAGCCGTGCCCTGTCCCAACTAACCTCAGTGATGTTAGTTGGGTCCGCCTTAAAGCTCACCGACATGGCTATGGTCCAAAGCGCGCTCTCTCTCTCTCTCAAGTTTGAGTGTTCCAAAACGGTCTCTCACGTCTGAGTGTTCCAAAGCGGTCTTCACGCTCCACCTAGTGGCTCACTGTCAGGCAGACTACAGTGATCGTGCCACTGTAGGCTACATCTGGTGTGAGCAAATTTGTTACAGGTCAATATGAAGCTACATAACCTTTATTGTAAGGCTATATTATTGGCTAAATTATTTTTTCATCTTCGCATTGCGATTTGATGATACAGACAAGTACTTTAATAGTCCTAGAAAAGTATACACAAACTTAAAGGCCTATAAATTAGAAATAAATAGAACTGACTTTGTTGACTCAGTGTTGTCAAGGATCTCCATCTGGAAAAGGCCTAAATTCAAAGATGAAACATGGAACATGAAAGATGAAACATGGTTTCATCTTTCAACAACATTTGATGTAGAAAGTTAAAACTACTAGAGCTTCAATAGTTTCTTTGATTCAATGAATTACCTTGAGGCTAAAAAGATTGGCTTACAAAATTTCACCTGGAATCCAGTTTTATGGACAGCTCTTATGATTGTGGACTCCTACACCAACACCTCTGTTCCAGCAACTGAACTCTGTAGATTTTTCGGGAGTAACAGTGGCTTCTCTCTGGCTCACCCTAATTAATATCTTCCTCTGACACTTGGTTTGGGATTGTCCTGCTCTATAAAGCATCTGGTGGTGTGACACAACTTCCTCTTTCTTTCAATCCAGTGTTGGAAATCAGGAATTTCAGTAAAATATTCTGTATTTTCCTTCCTATCATTTGAATCACTCTGTCTCCTCAGTCCTTTTGATGATTTTGAGAGTGTTTTTGATGATTTTGAGATGTTCCTTAAAGGTGTTTGTAGCTACGGGAGAGAGCAGTGACCCCACCCAGTCTTGAACCCGGGTCTCCAGGCACTAATCCTGCAGCTTGACCGCAATGCCAAAGAGCCAGGCCCGCATGGCAGTCAGAGCGCATACTCAACTGTAGAAAACACAAACTCAGAACATAAAGTGTATTTGCAGGCTGCAAATGAAAGTTTTAATTGTGAATAATATCCTGGCTGTAGCATTGTTGTCAGTGAAGCCCGTTTTTGAATGGTGGCATTTTATGGTTATTTTATGATTTATTACAATAAATGTTACATACAGCGCCTTTAATTATGATTTGTTGCACCTAATTATAAACAGTTATGATCAAATATGGCACTGTTGTAGGCTACTATCTGTGAATACTTTGCCTTCTGGAATTCCAAATCCCTGGGGGTTGAAGCAGATAGCATATTCATGTGTTTTAATCTTAGTACAAAAAAAAGATCACAAACAAATGTTCACAATAATAATACGGATTGGGTAAATATGTTTCAGTACTTTTTTAAAGACTGAAGTGAGTGCACTACTCCACTAACTGTAGTCTGTGTAGAAGAGCTGACCTTAACAGCTAAATGAGATCCTACTCACTTTTTTTGGGTGGGGCATCTAATTACAAATTAAAGTGCCTTCAGTTTGAGGTCATATGCTTTTTTATGCCATTTTCCAGTTAAAAATGTACCCCTTTTATAGCCTGGCCATGCTCACCTAGATCTCCTTTCAGAGAGATACTGGTCTGGAACAGCAACGTTTACTAACGTTTCCATTGGTCGGTAGATAACCTATCCAATCAGCGACGAGAGGGGATGACTGTATAGTTTCAAAATCGAAAGTGGCTGTGGTAAATGGTAGCAACACATGCAAACATAAAAAATTGCAGTCAGAAGAATGTGTACATTTATTTACAGCAAAGGTAGGCCCACATGCATTGTTTCCTGACTGCCAATGCTGTTTATTGTAAGTTTGTAAACTTTAGGCAAAGTAGGAAGTAATGTTAGGAATCCCTGATCAATGTGATTGGTTAGGCTGGACCATAATTTTAAAGTTAAGCTGTCTACACGCATCACCATGCGTAGTGTTGGAAAGTTTTCCCAATCGTGAGTGTTCAGACTCTATTCCCTTCGTGAATGAGTTTGGTTTACCAGGCTACCCCTTCTGTACAGTTCTTCATAAAAACAACAGTGACAAACAGAAAGTATCAAAATAAGTCATGCTCCAAATGTATCTCAAGAATAAACATTGCTATTTTTAAAGTTAGTGCGAGCTAGTAGTAAAGATAGATCTTTATCTGATCTTTTTCGAATGACTCATGGCACCAAGTCCATATGATGGGCCATATGGCTTGTCACACAGGGATACATCTTGAACAGAATACACAGGTCTAGCTGCTCTTAGGCCATAAATAACTAATCTTGCCCTGCCAGTATTAGCATTTCAGGTTAATCATCAAGACTGTGGCAAACGGACCAGTGGCCTTCAGGCTGACGGGTGAATATTCCCATGAACAGGAAAGCACCACCAACATTGGCAGCACTGCGTATGTGATAGTTATTGTGAGGGGTCAATGACAGTGCGTGTTTTGACAGTACAACCATTTGATAAGCATTTTCCACAGTGGACGGAAGTGGACAAAAGTAGATCCTTAACGCTGCATGTGCATAAAAGACAATCACAGTTCCATACCAAACCACTGCATAAAACACATGCATTTGTGTTAATGAACAGACATATTCTTCAAATCTGCAATTTTATTTGATTTCAAGACACTAATATACAATCTTAATTTTACAATCATTGAATAGGAATAAAAAGTCCAAGATGCATACATTGGTAGAAATGCTTAACCACTGAGAATCAGTCAACTGTGATCTTGGATAAGCTGTTGTGTAGGAGGCACAAGTACCCCACTTGTTTGTTTACTGTCAACTGTATTCAAATGTGTCCATTGACAAATACATTCAAGGTATGAAAAAACACCCCAGAATCTGCAGCGTGTCTTTGTACTGAAATGTTTGTAGGCCTAAGTCAAAAGTGTAAACTTGCAGTTACATTCATACACATTTCTTTCATTTTCTTTTTTAACTTCAAGTTTCTGTTAGCCACGATAGTCTTTCTTCCTCTGTGTTATGAACTAAACTAATTTGGCAGTTGTGATGAGGCAGGCCAACATCTTGACCATCCTCGCTTCCGCATTCACCCCTCCCAAGATACAACAAAAAAATTCCCTTTGCCTCTTTCAAAATGGCCACCGCTAAGCACTGACAGTACTATGCTGAACAACAAATCTGGGAAAGGCTCATACAGAAAACACAGCAGCCCAGATATCTCAAAGTAAAAAAAAACAAAAAAAAAACAAAAAAAAGCATGAACAATCACTCAAAATGGTCACATTGCTTTCCTCAAGTCCACCCACCAACCACCAAACAACTTATGCTTATTCAAACTCCTACCCAAGACTTCTTCTTGCTTCACATGATATTTCTGGATAATGCATTCTTTGAACTATTCTGCAGCAAGGTTGTGAAAAGACCTCCACTGAGCCCACATACCATCCTCACCAGAGCCACACTCTGAATGCACCTGCTAACGTAATGGCATATTAAAAATCCCCTAATGCATACTTAGGCAACACATTGATGATTGCTTAGGCAACAATAATAACAGTGCTATGCAGGCCAATGAAGGTGCTCAACAATTCTTGCACGCCATGCTCAAGAAAATGCCATTCTTGGTCTCAACTCTGCTCTCCCACTCGGCCCCAGAGCCCAGGCATCTACCAGGACGAGAAGAAGGGCCTCTTGCAGTGGAAGGTTTGGGTGAAGGCGTTGCCCAGCTGCACCACGCGGCCCTGCCCGCCCCCGCGGCTCCTCTCCACCACCACCCTCGGCATCTGCACCAGCTGGATGGGGCTCTTCCCGTCCTTCAGTGCTTGCGCCAGGTTCAGGATCTGCAGCAGGAGGGGTTAAGTGGAGAGGGGAGAGGAGAGAGGGCAAAAGTAAGGGATGGAAAGGCTGTAGTGGTGCACACTCACATGAAGTGATAGTAAAATTAAGCAATAAGCCCCGAGAGGCCGTAGGTTATGCTGATTCTACAACAGCATTGTTAGGCACAACGCGCTAGCGGGGTTTTGTTAGGCACAACAGCTAAGGGGGGGTTTTAGGCACTCCGCTAGCGCGTTGTGCCTAACAATGCCCCTTAGCTGTTGTAGAATCAGCGTAACCTACGGACTCGAGCGGCTAATTGCTTTTCTAAAACTGTTGCTATAAATACCTAGCAAAGTTTCATAAAGTTAAGGCAAAGCAACGAGAAATATAACAATTTATTCATAGATAATTATTCTTCCGCCAATAAATATATTTCCTCTATCTGAATGGTTGCCAAGCAACGTCGAGACGCAGCTACTTTTGTATCAAGTTATGGTAGCGCAGTAATATACAAAGGAATACGGTCAAGGTGTATGTTTGTGCTGGATTTTACAACGGCATCGAACGTGATTCAGCCAATCACAATCAAGGACCGGAACTATCAGTTTTAGAAGACAGACTAGGGGGACTTACCTGTCCTCTCATGACAGACATCTGCTTTTCAAACATGGTTTTGTCAAAGCCTTTGTCCGTCTGAAATAAGAGAGAAAAACAATTTAACATTAATGAGAGAAAACTGGACAGAGAGACGGAGAAGACAAACAGACAGAAAGACAATTTTGTGCTCCTACCTTGAACATTTCGTACAGGTCCTCACAGAGATCCTGCACAAAATTCATGTCCGAGATGCGTGGGAGCACCAGGTCTCTGGTCTCCTGTGAAAAGGGCACTTTAGCCTGGGGCAACCATGCCCAGTGGAAGGGGTCTGATTACACAGAAACACACACACACACACACACACGGCAGTGAGTTACACAGGTTCACCTCAACAGCTCAGAATGTCATTATGCAATGTGATTCCAAACAGTGAATCACTTTCTACAACTGCCAGTGTGCATCCTAAATGTTTCAAGGGGGTCATAAAAGAAGGAAAACATATGAGGGCGCTACCAAGTTGACCTTTATTCATTAACACCACATTGAATGAGATTCTTAAAGCTTTAGAGGGCTGTGTCATACTTCCAGAGGAATGCAACAAGGAGCTGTCAAAATGCCACACCACTGCCAGCTATGCCACATAGTGGCAGTGGTATGTGTTACAGCCAAGGTGCAAAAACATTTCCACTGTACACACTTACAAGCTCTCCATTCATCTGGGTGCTTGAAAGGGAAAGCCAGTCCATTGTCTATAGCGGCTATCTTGATGGCCGAGTCCTTTGTTGAGGCCCATTCAGAGTCCTTGAGAAGATGGAGGAGTCATGTCGTCAACAACGTAATCATCATCAACAACAACAACCATTTAAACAACCATGACATTTTGAACATTAAACATCACATTTCTGTCATTATCAGGCACAAAGTCACAATCTCTGTAATCCTAGGCATACAGGTAGCTTGGTGCAATAATAATAATAATAATAATAATAATAATAATAATAATAATAATAATAATAATAATGTTCTCTGCCAAAATAGGCAGTTCCTCTACATATAGAAGATGTTTGTACACCCTTCCACCGGACTTCTAGCATTACAATGTTGTTTTAATATGTACATTTCACAATTTCAACGTTTGCTGCTTTTACTACCAAAGCAGGTAGTCATGCCTTGCAGCTCACCTTTTCAGTGGCTTCTCCATCTCCAGGCTTCTCATACTTGATCAACCAGTTATCGTTGCCTCGGTCTACAGGAATTACGCAGGAGGAAAACACAATGAGCTGCCATTTCTTCAAAAGAAAGACTATGTAGGTGGTAACTTTTCATTCAACATCATTGTTCATTGTTTTGAAATAAGGAGAAATTCTGAAATGCATTTTACACAAGCTTGGAGAACAAAGGATTGCTACAAAAGACTAATAGCGTGTCTAATCTTGTCAAGAACATTTTTCATTCCACAGGCTCGACTGAACACAACATCAATTTAGTGGGATAAACTGATCAGAGGGAGAACAAAAACAAAGTCCTAAAATAGCTTCATGACATCTTACAAACCTGTATTTCGAATGACATAATCCAATACCACCAGCCTCTCAAACTGGGACTGGAGCTGTTTCCTTATGTTCTCAGGTAGGGGCTCTGCTTCAAACTTCCTCAGCCAGTAGTCTGCTTCATGGTAGCCCTCCACAAAGAGCTGGAAGGACCCAACCTGTAGAGCAGAGCAGAGCCACATCACTTCAGCATCATTAAATGCAAAGCCAGAGAACACAAAGCACAAAGCAATCATTTCTGCCCACGTTCGTTGGCAAATGACTACAGCATTAATAAAACACTCTCTTCAAACCTCTCAGTCTTTTGTTAGTAGATGTTTATTTAGCAGTAATGGTATGAACGGCACAGTATTTACACTCCATCAGCCGTAGTTACAAAAGTCAGCTTCTTTTAACTCTTTCATGCAATATAAACTTTTAAAAAACAAATGCACTACATTTGTATGTGAGGCAAGGAAAATTCCCACAATGTTATGTTCTATAGTGATGCAGACTATTATATGTATGATGAACTGAGAATAAACCGCTTCACAACACAGTAAGCTGTTGGCCTTTAACATCTTAGATAACATACACAAAATGACCAATGGTTTCATCATGTTGGCCATGTTTGGTATCAAAGGGCACTGAGAGCAGATAAGGGTGAGAGACGTGGCACAGTGACTGCATGGTTTGGAGTTCTGACTAGGTTTAAAGAGGATGATGAAATCTGGGTCTTATGCAGATGTTACCTTTGGAGGCAGGCCGACGCGGTGGAATCGACGACCTACTTTGGGAACTTTCTCAAGTGCGTACTTCTTGCCTCTCGATTTGGCCCGGTCAATGGCATTGTAGTGAAAGGTCTCACTGACCAGATAAACGACCTGGACAACGAAAAAAACAAAGACACAACTGAGAAAACAGCAAAACACTTAAAGCACCAAGAACATAAATGACTACCAGCAACTGTTACCATGTACTGAAAACTTTGAAGTCATTTAGCACCTCTCCATGGGAGAATGTTACAAAGTACTATACCTCAACTGTGTTACCTTCATATACTGTAAACAACCTACTCATGACATGCCCTCGATGGGGGCCACTATAGTCGAATCCCCCTGTAGAGGCCTACCACTCTCTCAGCTGATGCCCAATCTTTCTTCTGACAACATAATAACGCTTCCAGACAAACAGTAAAATACACGACGCAACTTCACCCAAATAAAGCAAAAGTGAACTCCATTTGGCCTTCTGACTAAACACAGGTTAGTTCTGTGATTAACAGCCCTTACCTTTGTTTTGGGGACCACCTCCAGACCGAGTTTTTGGTCAACAAGAGAGGCCGCGGCCTCAGAGAGGTAGCCCTGATTGGGGATGAGGCAGCCTCGGCCAAAGCAGCAAGGACAGCACACCTTGTGGAAGTATTTGGTCCATTTGGGGTTTAGGTGTCCGTAAGGCTCTTCTGACTTTGGTTTGAATACGCCAACAATTTTCTGTGGTGAGGAATTATACAAACGTTTAAAAAAAGAAAAAAATCAAATCAATGTACAGATACTGGCAAAGTACTCATATTCTGACCATCATAAGATCACAAGTCTATAGTCATCATTTACTACTTACTGGTGATAAGACCATCAATAATATAATAATCATACAAGCTCTGATTTGAAAACCAACCTTATAACTTCCATATAATTTCACATGTATAAATAAACACTGAGCTCACCAATCTCACAGAGCTGCTGTATGTAACATGGCTGGAAGCACGCAAAGTCTATTAGATTCAACTTCAGCTCCAAAAGCGCTCCGAGAAAACATTATTCTCTCAGAGTTGTTCTGCGTTGGCCTGTAACTCCACTGCTCACTACCCAAGCCTAAATCAAGCTCACAGAACTGAACAGAAGTAGTGAAGCTGTATTGCCCATGCAAGCTGTGTCCGTGCAGTCGGACATGTATTGTGTAGCTCAGTGTTTCATTCCAACAATTCCCATTATCTCTGGGACAGTATTCCTGGCACTGCAGGAAGCTATTAGAGAGAGCTAAGCCCTTACCAAATGCAGAAACACATAGAAGCAGAACATAATCAGTGGATCACAGGAAGCAGGCAAGGGGATCTGCTATCTATGTGTTGCTCTCTGGACAGCACTGGGTGCATGGCAAATGTAAACGACTCACACAAGAACATACTGACTGGCAGTGTTGATGTACAAAGGGCCCCAACAGCTACAACACACCCATTGGAAATCTCCAATTCAAGCGCACGCATACACACACAGTTTGGCTTGTCTGAAAAGTAGATTAGGGTAGAATCCTCACCCCCTTGGGGTCTTTAACAAAGTAGCTCCCACTGGAACCCTGGGAAATGCGCTCAGGGAAGACCCCATTCTCAATGGCCTGTTCCGCGCGTTGGACAATTTCTGCAAAGGCCGGGTCCTCGGGGAAGTGGTTGAAGTCTCCGCTGCTGTTGCCTACCAAAGGACAGAAGATTGAAACTGTTAATAATGACCCAACAGTTGGCATAGGGGATCAGCGCATAGTGAGGAGGATGCATGTCCGGGTCTATTTACAGGACCAACTTTGAAGGGTTACCTTCATACTGTGTAGCATTAGCTTAAATTATCTTACACGGTTCTCAGAGATACACGACACACAGACGCACACACAACTCATGTGATCAAAAGGGCTGTGAGTGAAAATTAGATCAGATGATAGAATTCAACTAGGCCTAGAGCAGTTGTATTTTTCTTTTCCTGCTCAGTCAGCTGACCTGCAGGGAGGTCGGCATGCGCCCAATTAAAGAATGGAGGAACATGCCCTCAGGAAACAGGCAGAGTAGAGGAGGAAACTGAGCAAGATACAGTGTGGACGTGGGTACAAAAAAAGTGTGGATGAACAGAGGGGAAAAAAAGTGTTGACAGCAAAGAACAGGAGCAAAGAGAGAGAGAGAGAGAGAGAAGCATGGGAAAGTGAGATGTTCACCAGGTGTTAAGTAACAGCCCAGCCCATGCAGAGTTCAGAGTGAACTGTTTCTGTTTAGAAGTGGAGCGTATGGTAATGGCTCATGATTAGTCATCTTCAGCAGCTGACAAGAGATAATGCTCAACTTACCTTGGAAAGAAAGCAGACCAACATAATTCCACTGCAGAATGATCATAAACACCATTGCAAAATCCTATTCTAAAATTCTGACCAGACTAAACCAGGTATGCAAATTCAAGCAAGTGCTTTCCTTAGTATCCAATGTTTCTGTATGCTAAACTGGCAGATGTACTATTCCTATTTGTGCTGCCTGCCCCATTTTAGAGAAGAGACAATGACTTATGTTCTATTTATTTGGCCCATTTAACAACCTCTGCATTAGCCCATCCCTTCAAAGAATAATATCTAGTGTTCCTATGCAAGACACATAACTGGACTGTATGCCTATGCAGATTACATGTACGTATTTTTACAAGTCCTCAGAAGCTAGGCTATAGCTTGGATGGATGGACCTTGTATTAGACACATTCATTTACCAAACAATATGCAATGCAGCCATGTCAGGTGGATGTTCCCTAGATTTGTGATTAAATTATAGATCAAATCACTTCTTTATTTCCCCACAGGTTCCTCAAGAACACTTTACTTTGACCAGAGACTGGCTGCAGTGTGACATTGCCACACAGTTTGATCCTAGTGCAAGCAGCAAAGCAATGAATCACACCTCTAATGCATGGTCAATACAATGCAGTCTGAGTCTACGCCCTCCATGTTCACATGCGTCAATAACACAGGTTCCTCCAAGGGTCATGTTGGGATTTATTCAACTCAGCATTCATCTCGATCTCAATACACAACACTGGGGAGGTTCTGGTGTGTTACTCCATGCAGTGTCACTATTATGGGACATTACTGGTCTCTGCCTCTGGACTGCATTTTTTCTCCACCAAGGAAGTATAAACAAAAGTGTATTCAGATGTATTAGACTTAATAAATATGTAAAGGATACATGCAATTAGAAAATACATAGACGGTATAAACAAGCCATGATAATCTTATCCACTTGAGCTCCCACTCACTCCCTCCCTCCCTCGTCCTCTCGGACAGTTCAACTGACCGGTCTGGTCCCGGCCCCCATTGAGCTGCATTAAGTCCATTACTCAAACAGAGAGCTGCTCAAATGGGCATTAAATATTCATTAGTGGGCTTATTCAGGCCAAGGCCACACTCCCTTTCTAATCCTCAGCACAGAACTGACTAGGGCTGAACCACATTTCCTTCATGTAGGCTTTCTCCAACATACATCCTCATAATAAGAGGATAAAAATGCATAAACAGAGGCTATGATCATTCTGTTGCTCAGACAAAATCAGTGGAATTTACCATGTGCATTGCTAGTGCTGCATAAATTCTGCTACACATTCATTTTTAGAAGAAGTAAAATAATCGTTTCAACAGAAGATAGACCCAAGTGGTGGAATTCAACAAAGTATTCCCATCAGGGATCTAGCTGGAAGCACAGATATAATAGCTTAAAATATAATAAATGCCCTTTACAACCATTCATGCTAGAGAATGGTTGTAAAGGGCAACTTCCACCTGCAGAGGAGACGGAGGAGGTGTTCAAGTGAATACTCCAGACAAGACTGAATGCTATTGCTATATTTCAAAGGTTATGATAGAACATTAGTTCTCGCAAGAGCTAAATTTGAATTTGCTCAGTGAGTGACTCTGGTGAAGAGTAATGATGCTCATTACCTATGCTCATGAAACCGAGCTGCACCAATCACATTGGTGTATCTGATATAGGCGGGCCAGAGGTGAGCTAAACATGACGTCAGCGCTGCAACATCGAAGTTCGGAAACACTGGTCGTAGTGTTATCCAATTGCGTGCAGTGATTTTATCAAATTCATGCTTGGTGCCGCCCCTCGAGTTGGGCCATTTTCATTACTCGTAGCCAGACCCTTAATCTTTCGGATTGGGTCTGGTCCTCCAGGCTAGAACTTACAGCCAAATTGTCCAAAATCAACAAGGAGGTAAAAAAATATTTCTTATTATAAAAACATGTATGACTCAAAGACAAAGACAAAAAGTGGTCTTCAAGCATCAAAAAATAAATGTGTTTACACAACCAAAACGATATGATTTTTTTTATTAATGTCATCTTCCTTGTGTGACAGACAGTTAAAGCTCACCTTCACATGAGTGCTGTGCTTCATGCACTAGGCATAATCAATCAGAAGTGGCCAAACTTTTTGCGACATTTGGAATATAGAACTGAAGCTTAACTTGCAAACCTTGCGTCTTTTGGCGATATACAGTAGTCCGCAGTTTTCTGCTGTGAAAGGTTTTCTTTCAATGCTCTAGCGGTCTAGCCTAAAACACAGAAACTGCATAACTCTGAACTAGCCCATGTCCTGGATGGCTGGTGGGAACGAAGCGTTAAAAGTGGCATTCAAATAACTATACATCACCAATATGAAGTTGCAGATAACAAAACTAGCTGCCAAACAAAAGCATACCTCAAAAGTGGCAAACTACAGACTTGCCTTAAAACCACACTGCATGATGTAAACACTTTTAAGTATATCTTTAGGTGACTAGCTGTGCCATCATCTTCACATTTTTGATCTGATAATGATCGGTCAAAGACACTCTGATTTGCTGACCGACTCAGAAGAAATTTAACAAAAGTTACATTTTAAAAGTTTAAAGCCAGCCGATATATCGGGCCGATATTTGCGTTTTTTACGTGTATCGGCATCGGCCGATAAGCCCCTGCATTCGCCGATAGTTTTTCCCCCGCATTATTTACATACAGCCGTCCACAGGCAGCTGTGTTGCTGGAGACGCTGCAATTCACGTGCAGACTGCCCCTCCCCCACAAGCAGAGTGCTGAAAGTCTGCTCTTCAAGACAACAGTAAACTTTAAACTTTCAAAGCATCTTTTAACTGTTTGACTTAGCTGAAATATTGCCATACACTTTGAAGGTGGAAGCAAGTTTGTGGGTCCAAATGAAAAACACGAATGATAGATAGGTAGGCTACTTTTTTAATGCTTAATGATCGTTTATAAAACTGCTTGCCATTGTATTTAGGGAGCTGCAAATAGCTAAGTTGTAGGCTATCCATATTCATGCGATAGCTGTTACAAACACTGGTCATATGATTAAGTAGCCTAATGCCAACGTTGTTCCGTGGTATTTGTGGGAGTTTTATTCAGCGACCACCTGGCTAAGTGTTGGACGCGTGTGGTGTGTGTGTGTCTCCCTCCCTGAATGCCTGTTATATAAAACATGCTTGCCATTGTATTTAGGGAGCTGCAAATAGCTAAGTTGTAGGCTATCCGTATGCATGCGTTAGCAGTAGCTGTTACGAACACTGGTCAATCATATGATTAAGTAATGCCGACGTTGTTCCGAAATATTTGTGGGAGTATTATTCAGCGACCACCTGGCTGAGTTTTGGACGCGTGTGGTGTGTGCGTCTCCCTCCCCCTCTCCCTTCGAGCGGGGCGGAGTTGCCATCGCAGTGATATCAGAGCTTTAATAATGAGACGTGTAGTTGAATATTAATTCATGTTAACGTTTATCATGTACCAGACATACCGTGTATGCCTTACTTGTTTAGAGCCGTTTGCTAACGTTATTATTATCAATCCAGTTCAATGGTGGTTCGTCAGCTACCAAACAGAAGTTTGTGTGTGCGTCTGGTCTGTCTCACTCAGGGCTCCCACACACAGCTGCGTGCCGTCAACGCATTCCAGTGGGTGTTCCCGACGGTAGCTATGCAAATGACTTGAAGTAAAACCGTAATGTGATTGGTTGGTGCTGTCCGTAGATTGGCTTGATTGGCCGGTGCCGTCTGTCGGTGCAGCAACAGCTGAACTCCTCAACGCGAGCACATAGACAGTAAAAGCGCGAGCAGCGGGAGAAACGCGACGCGACGGACCCACGATTTAGTTCGGCAACGGATCACGTGAGCCCTTTTTAAGTGAATGGGATGCGTCTCCAGCAACGCGATGCACGCAGCTGTGTGTGGGAGCCGTCAGTGGGACACACGCATCACAGTAACATGAGAGTGCTGCGCTACCTGAAGGAGAGATTTTAACGTTGATGCCGTTTAGAACAGAAACATCTGAATCCACGTTATTTTCCTCTGCTGATTTATGTTCTGTGGTTGACAAATCTGGCAGCTTTTTTTTAGAAAAATATAGACATAGAAAAATTGAAACCATGCAGTCTAAAATGACAAATCAAGCACTTTATTTCAATAGCTACTTTTCAGGCTTATTGTTTTCTTAAATTATTTAAATGTGTTGACAAAGGACATTTTGTGATGACTTGAATTATGTCATAATATGTCAGCAAGCAATGCATCATCAAGGCTGTGTTGCAAGATGTTGATGAAAGCATTTTGCACAGTTAACCATATCCAGTGCACCCATCCATAAGTTCAAAAAAATGTTACTTTTTTAAATTGAGACTTATAACATTTGTTATCATTTGTGTAATTATGTGTCATTTGTATGATGTAAATTGAGGGAGCAAAATATCGGCTCCAAATATCGGCTCAAGAAAACCGGCAGCCTGTATCGGTCATCGGCTAAGGCTGATGAAAAAAAAAAATCGGTATCGGCACAAAAAAATCCATATCGGTCGATCCCTAGTTAACAGCACAACCAAATACATCTCAAAACCACACAAGTTAGCAGGGAGTGGTTTGATATACAGCAAAATGTTAGGAGTAATTTACAAATTGGCACAATTAAAACAAGGAAATCATGTAACCTCCTAAATCCAAGCAATCCATTATCTATCTTCTGCATCATGAATTAATTTAACCTAGCCTATATAGCCAAATAGATAGATAGTAGATCTAATCAAGACTTAGGATGTTTCCTGAGCTTCTTGCTGGCAAATTTGAGTCAACATGTGAATACATCTCTTCCACACAGATTTGTTGGGTATGGTCCCAAAGTGAAGAAACTACCCATCTGTCAGAATATTTGACTGCTTAGCACAGTTCTTTCATGCTTGTTGCAGGCCTACAGCATACTTATTAAGCTTAACACCAGAAATCTTCAAGGAACCTTAGGGCTGCACATCGCAAAATGAACCGATGCAATTATCCTCCTTGACTGTGCCACATCTGATTGGCAAGCATGCCTAGTGCATGAGAAGCACTGTACTTCTGATTTGTGTGCTTCAGTCAATCAGGAGTGCTGTGCTTATCATGCACTACATACACATGCGCGCCAATGAGAGACCACCAACTTAGAGACATTAGGAATATTAAACTGAATCTTGACATTGAATATGAGTTTTGAATGTCAATCACAATATCTGTCAGAAAAATCACAATTAGATGTGTCCCTCAAATCGTGCTGCTCTAAACCTTATTGCATTATTTGAGTTTCTATTCAACATCTTGCTCGTATTCCGTCACACAAACATACGGGCATTTGTGCGCATTTAAGGGCATTTTTGGGCAGTACCCAGGTACGCCATGCTGTTGAAGGTGCAAACAAATGCTGCATTGCCATTGAGATCACATAGTAAGGAGCTGGCTCTAGGGTTATAAAAGTATTGTATTGTGTTTAGTTCTATAATGAAAGCACAGTTTTTATAGCTATCCATGTGTAACAGATGCCAGCTAGCTTAGCTGTGCTTGTGGAACGTTGGTAAACCTCACTCCCCGACGCCTCAAGAGTGCTGCTGGCATGCGAGCCAGTAGCCTGGGCTATTGGCTCAATTGTTAGCGAGCTCGCCTCCCGATCCGAGGTGCTGCTGTTCGCGGGTTTGAGTCCGGGCGTGTGCAGGGCTGAATCGCGCAGGTTCAACACAACGCAGGTTACACTTTTGTGTAAGTGGTGTTCACAGTTGTGTTCACTTCTGCTTCCTTAGCTATCATTTTGGTAACGAGCTATTTGATGTCATTAGAACACTAAACATATCAGAGGCGGCAAATGTTGAGTTACTCCTGTCTAGATTTATTTACATTAATCCATCCTATGATATA
The DNA here is from genome assembly GCF_017589495.1 of Alosa alosa. Lineage (NCBI taxonomy): Eukaryota > Metazoa > Chordata > Actinopteri > Clupeiformes > Clupeidae > Alosa > Alosa alosa. The sequence continues at coordinate 31,305,140 of NC_063189.1, read as the reverse complement.
TTGCTATTGTCTATCCAAAGTAAGGTGCCTGTTTCAAAGTAAACTGATGGTCAAATCAACCAAAACTCCGATACTGTTTGTTTGCACCTCCGAGTGATCTGTGACATAAGTTTGTGTGAAAGAATAGGCTGCTCATCTAATGCTAAATATAGGGAGCATTACAGCTGCATCAAGGATCCACAATTGGCCTGAATTGTAGAGCATATGGTCCATCACAGGACACCAGGAACATGGAACCTACCTGCAGATTTGAGATAAAGGGGTTTGAAACTGGATGCTGCCACAAGTGCCTTTGGGGGTGGTCTGTTTCGCAGGTGAGGGAGAGGGCAAATCTGATCAAGCTCTGATGAATATTCTTATCTGATCATTTCATATATTGGCATATAAAAATGGCTTGATTTTGAGATGGTACATTTTATTTTCAAAAAGACACCCATTCTGTAGCCCATCACTGTGCTGGGCTGACAGAGGCTTTGTGTGTGTGTGTGTGTGTGTGTGTGTGTGCGCCTGTTTGTGTAGTAGCATAACAAATGATTAGACCATCAGGTGCATTGCACGAGTGGTCTTCCATATAGTTAAATATCAAGCATACAATAAAAAAAAGAAAAAAAAGTCAGACTATGTAGGGTTTCCATGGAAACGAGCTCAGTTCTGGAGTTGGCTCTAACGTTACATGATAGCAGGCTGTTCTCATTCTGATGGCTGTCTCTTTAACAAAACCCATTCACATTGTCTTTACGTTGAGCCAAATGATTTTAGACATATTGCAGGACTGTAAAATAATTATTTGTTTGCCACAATTTCCCGATGCAGTTAACGTTACATCACAAGGAAGACCAAACATTCATGAGGAAGACGACCGACGAGCCCACCCGTCAGTTAACGTTATGCTAACGGCTTAACTACAAGACAGACACCTGGTGCTCATTAGCAAATCAATCAGCTGGCCATTAAGATAATGTCATGGGTAGGCTGTGACCCCCCCACCCCACTCCCTCCCGTTAGGCAAGGTTAACGTTACCTGGTGAAGCCAAATTCTCTTTATCCGAAGAAGAGCTGTTCCTGTTCCGTCTCGAGCGTTTGTCTTTACCTCCTCGAGGTGACAGATTTCCGGCCGGACTGGGTAACAAAAGTGCCTCTTCGCCAGAGCCTTCTGCTTCAAGCTCAGTTAAAACACTTTCACATGAGTCCGAAATCCGAACTGCGCCTCCTGGATTTAAAGTCAACCCCAGTGTGCATTCAGTTCGGTTCCTGTCAAACAATACCGACGAGACAATGGGCGAAGGAAAGTTGGGCTTTTCCTCCAATGCCTCCGCGCTGTCTAGCTCTTCGTTCTCGTTTGGATCACATTCTGCCATCATCGTTGCTGACGATTTTGGTTATTATCCAGTACAGTAACGTCCAACTTTAAATTATGATAAAAATGCAAAGCTCTTTTATAGCCCCATTTTCCGTAGCTTTAGGTTACTTCGTTACCCGTACATTAACGTTTGTCGCTCACCCGCTAACGAAGGTTTGCACCCATTTCCATGTCCACATCATCTGTCACTGAGCGAGCTTCCTCTATTTACTGCGTCTGCGCAGTCCTTTGGGTAGTATACCTGATAACATTTTAAAGAGACAAACACCTTTCAGAAGGCGTTGGTCTGTTGTTGCTGAATGTTAGACATTCAGTGATGAGAGAGAGAACTTCTTGAGGAAATGCCGTCCAGTACTATTGGCATACAGATGGAAAGGGTTGTGTGTAGTAAATACGTATTTTAATGCAGATTTAACAGCGTTCAAAACACCATTAAAGTGATAAGGAGGTAAAAGAATCAAGGAATAAAACTGCTTGGCCGTTTCCCCATTTCCCTGTGTCATCACAATAATGGATAGCCAGCCCACCAATTAGTTCAGTGGTTCTCAAACTTTTTCCATCATTCCCCACTTTGGAGGTGGGGGAATTTTCAAGCCCTCAGCAAAATGGTAATGTTAAAATATTATCCACTGGATCAGATGTTATCAGCCTGTTTATGACTCCTATGTTTGTGTGGCTATTTTGAATCTATGATCTTCCTTGTCAAAACAGAAAGGCATTGTTAAAGATAGGCACAAAAAAAAAATGTTCATTACGCCCCACCTGTCATGTCTTTATTCCCCACTAGTGGGGCCCACCCCACACGTTCAGAACTGCATTAGTTAAAGCAGGCCTACCAAGTTATCACATTAAAAGTTACCCCTACAGCAACGTTGCAGTCCCAACACATCTCTGTGTTCTGCCATCATTTGATCACATTGTTTGGTTAGGTTGTTAATTGGCCACTGTGGAAATTCCCCACCAAGGAACATCTCTCCTATCTGAAATGTTTAATAGATAGGCTACAACCAAATGCAATATTTTGGCAAGACCAGGCAGAGCAGACAATTTGTGGCAAACCTTACATATCCTTCATTTGCAAATTGATTAAAATTCACAGAAATGATAAAAGATTGAAACAAATGTGTCCCATTCCATCAAGGGTTTCATCATTTGGCCTTCAAAGCTCAAGTTAATGTTACTTCTGCATGTGGTAAATGGCCAAAAATCAGTTTGTCACTATTTCGTCATGATAGATAGTGATATTGTAGAATGCAGCTCTGCAGTATAGGTGCATTTCTGTTGGAGTCTCCCACTCAAGATGGTAATGGTGATGATAGTGGGCTTCAGAAATGCCCCCCTCACAGTCCTGTGTCAACTGTGGAGACCTTCAAGTTCCTGGGACAAGAATGTGTGGTGACCTGAAGTAGGACTCTAGCATCAACTCTGAGGCTGAGAAAAGGGTGTACTTTCTGAGGCAGCTGCTGACCCAGTTCTACTGTCATTGAATCCAACCTGTCCTGTCCACTCCCTACACAGAGTGGTTCAGACCAGCCACAAAACAGGGCAGGAACAGACAGCAGCAAACAGTACCCCAGCGTGCACCTTGATGTCAATTTGATGTCAAGAATTAGTCCAGGTTTTGACTACCATGTTATGCATTTATAATTGTATGTCTCTTTGCTCTTTGTGTTTCATAATGTTTTCCACACTGTTTTTTTTAGTGTGAGAGCTCATATGCAGTTGCAAGCAATTAAAGCAGACTATTGAGAGTTGCAAGCAATTAAAGCAGACTATTGAGAGACCCTAAAAGGCGCCTTTAGCCATTCACAAGGGGACACAGCCTGAATATTTGATCAAAACAAAAATGTATAGCTTGTCCACTTAGTCCTATAGCTTGTCCTAGTTGATGTAGCCTTCCTAAAACCATTGGGCCAGCTCAGCTGTATCTGTTCAGCTGTTATTGAAATGAAAGAGTAGGCCCAGAGCCCTATAATAGGCCTAGACTACTAAGTGTTCAGCTGCATCGTCAATTAAAACCTGATCAGAGGCTTGGTCACTGGTCTCATTTCAATTGGTGGTAATTGAGTAGGCCTATTTATAAGCTACTGAAAGAGTTGTGAGACCAAGGTTAGTACAGCTCATTGGTTGTGGTCTACCACTTTCATAGAAATGGGGCTTAAACCAAACAGGGGAGTTGTTTTATTTTCGTGTCTCGTATTTCTTTACATTAGCCAAACATGTGGTATAACCCTCGAAATAGTGCACACAGATGAGATGCATCTTGAGAAAAGGTCTGAGAATATCCACACGGGGACAATTGCTTTTGGCACAGGGGATATTTCACTGGGTCGAAATCTGGAATATGAGAGACAATATATTGGAGAAGAAACTGCAGATGTTGGCTCTGTTAACATCCAAGCCGCCGACCCACATCCAGGACTGGTGGGTGGACGAAGCAGCATTGATGACTATAGGGCCTGGCATCGTATGCAACCAAGTTTATTATGTACTAATGACCTCATGAAGTTCTCGGCACAAGGTCCTGGGTGTTCTTCACTCCAGTTAGACAGAGGTAAGAAAAGTATTGGATAACTTGTTTTGCAGTGTACATGGTAACTCTGATCTTGGTAGTCTAATTCAGCTGATTCCTGGCAACCCTTTCATTTTCTGTGTTTGCATCAGTAACTTGAGACCAGATACTCCTTTCTTTTTTCTATTTAACAGGTGGCAAGCCTCTCTCTCTAACCCAGTTACCACAAGACTGTGGCTACTCTGTGAAAAGGACTGCGGTGGGCCTTGTGTTTCTCGCCTCTCTCGATGGTTGTGATATTGTGAAACAGGTAGGCTGTAGTGTGACATCACAGGAATGGTTTTTAATTTCCATCATAGTGGGAGTAATGTTAGTCCATAGAGATGCCATCAATCACTACTAAACAAAATCCCTGGATTTCACCCCTTATAAATGCCTTACTTTTGACCTCAATATAATTAAGCCCTTCTATAATGCCCTTCTAAAATTAAGTAGTTTCAGTAGAAATGTGCATAGATTAAGGAGAGAAGCCTGAGTTTTTACCCCTTTTGTGATTTCCCCTTAACCCTGTGTTAAGTTAATTCAGGAATCCCTGAAATGGCACCTTAAAATAAAATTAAGTCCTTGATCACAACAAATAAAGGGTAGCCTTATGGTACACCTTAAATGTATAACATTTTAAGGTAAAATTAAGGGCCACTTAATGAAGCTGTTTTGGCATGTTTTCAGTGGTGATTTGAGGTAAATTGAGTGCATCACATTTCGTAGTGAATTGACAACAAAACCAAGAGAATGCACAGTAAATTAAGTAATTTTTGTTTTGTTTTTTTTGGTCTGTCTTGCAGCCACTTGTAGGTGACTAATTTGTAAAAGTAGGCCTTTTAAAATCCTTTGTTTGCTAAGTTTAGTATACTCTTTTGATCCTGTGAGGGAAATTTGGTCTCTGCATTTATCCCAATCTGTGAATTAGTGAAACGCACACGGTGAACACACAGTGAGGTGAAGCGCACACACTAATCCTGGCGCAGTGAGCTGCCTGCAACAACAGCGGCGCTGCACCCCCCTGGTAAAAAATGAAAATGCAATATTCTGCTTTAATCGCTATCTTCAGTTAAGATGTTCAGAACTGCACCAAATTGTGTGTGTGTGTGATTGACCTGGCATTCTCTGTGGGTATGCCAAGTTTCGTAGAATCCATGGGGGGGTCAAAAAAAATTAGGTTGTGTACATTTAGTGACTGTACACTCATTGGCCTGTAGATGGCGGTGCACACATATAAACATGCACACACACACACACAGGCACCCACATACTATCAGTATTGGAACGGCCGATACATAATTACAAATTCAGTAGGATTAAAAGAAAGCCAAAATAAATATTCATCATCATGGCTGCATTTCCAGTATTGGCGATAAGTAGTCGTTTGTCCACTAGATGGCGCATCATTGCAGTGAGATGTAATTTTGTTGGAAGTTAAAAGTAGGTTGGAAAAAAAAATGGACGCTTCCTACAAGGACTGTAGTTTACCGCAGAGAACGTCTAATAAGGATAGGAAGATGTTCACATGAAATGTAATTCCCATTTCTTCTTGAAGCCGTAATAAATCTGAGGATGTTTATCGGACATGCTTGGTTTTTACTGCAGGTACGTTAATCTTATAATATCAATAAGGACCTAGGTAATGTTACCGTTAGCGTTGGTTGAGTGATGGAGGCCAATTTGATTGATTGCATTTGTAGAAAACTATAAATGCGGTTTTACCAAGCAAATTGATAGCAGCACTGTAATTGTATCTTTCGGCTGTCATTTGTTGCACGTGCTACAAAAATCATTCTGTGCAATGGAAGATTTACCAACGTTACACCGGTCTGTTACAGTTTTGCCTATACATGCGTGAGACTGAGACGCCTGTTTATTTTGTTTTAAGTGCGTGCAGGGCGTGAGGGGGGAATCTATGTGCTTTGATTCCAGCTTGGTAGTTGTAGTCTGTGAAATTAAAAAGCATGTGTGTGTGAAGTATCCAAACAATGACGCCTTCATTTCATTATGGCTGCTTTAGCAACACACCTTAAGCTACTGTGTAGAAGCTAACAGCTTTCTATTAGGATCTAGTTTGTGAGTTACAGTTTTGTCATAACTCCCTGATGCATTTTTGCATTTAGAATAGCCAGAGTGTGGATATCTCAATCGGAAAATTAAACAATATCTGGTGCCTATGGACTAGGCTGGGTGAACACAGCCTGATCTAACTGCTATTTATTTTTAGATTTCTTAAAAGATTGAGCTTGGTCTGGTGAAAGCCAGACTAGCCATGGACCTCAGTTACACAATGCAAGGGAACATGAATCAGCCTATATTTGCACGAACAATAACGGACAACAGCTCTTCAACTTTGGCCCGTTAAAATGTGTATGAACAGTCTAGCGACGCATTTCATCAAGGCCCATTTGGACATGTCGGTTATTTGCACCACTGGTTAGATGTAAAACAGCATTTCGTTTCAGACTACTGTTACTTAATTTGTGCATTGACAATAAAGTATCACATGAACTAAAGATGACTAAAATTTTATGTAGAAGAAGAAACATTCACAAAAAATCCATCCAAAAATGACCTTTTGTTTTTGATAGCTGTTGAAAATGGCATGGAACTGACATCTGTTCACCATTATGCTGATACCTTTTGCTTTTCCCAAATACAATGTACCCTAAAGGTGTATGTGACCTTTTCCTCAATCCAATTGCAATGGATGAACTGTGAACTGCCCTACTTGTGATTGTTTAGAGATTTTAAAGGTTTTATAACAATGCTACGTCTTCTTTGGCTATTCTACAATCTTATCACCTTTTCAGCACCAGTAGGCTACTTTCTGTGCAGCCGCACACACACACTCAGGCATGCCAAACAAGCATACACAAGTTTCAAGAGTGGGGGATGGAGTAAAATATGGAGACAAATTGAAGTGATTTCTTTTTGCGGAACGGAAGTACAGGACTGAGTGGCCGTCATATTTTGTACCGATATGCGGTACATCTAGTTATTTTAACATAAGGTAATGTTGGATAAAGTTTCCTTTGCTATACCAGAAAGTTTTAGCGTTGTCTGCATGGAGCAAGCTCATTTAATAGTCTCTTGATGTATCCTGTTGCCCTCTATTCAGGCTTTTTTTTTTTTTTTTTTTTGGCATACATTTTATTAATTGATTTCAGTAGCTTGAATTTACAGTTAAGCTTTCCTGGGTGAAGTCCAATTCACTCACCACAGGGGTGGAGGCACAATATTTCTTCGTCTTGGTGTAAAGTGGGTGGTGTTGTATGCATCCCCCATACTGGGTCTAATGGTGAACATGGTAATAATTACCTACCATTTGGTCCCTGGCTTGCAAACAGAAATGCGTGCATGTGAGCGTAGAAAGAGTTCACATAGTTGGGTGACGGGGGCCCCAAGCAATTTAGCCTTTTAATTTATATGGGACAATTTTCAGTTTTGTTGAGCTTGGAGTATGACTGCATTATTTTATATCTTCCACCAGGGCAATAGCCACTTGCTGCAGATGTTGTGGCACAGCAATCCAGTAACCCTCTCCTGCCCTGTCTTGAGCTCAGACCAAGTCTCTCCAGTTTTATCTACTACACCAGCTCCAACTACAGAAGCACCAGCCACAGCTGTCAAGCTTCCTCCACAGAATCAACAGTGGATGCATCCGCTCTTTGGAGGCTACTACCACCCATTAATGCCGATGCAGACTCCCCCTCAAACTACAGAAGCACCAACTACAAAAGCGCCAACTACAGAAGCACCTGCCACAGCTGCCGAGCTTCCTCCACTGGATCAACCGCAGCAACAGTGGATGCATCCACTCTTTAGAGGCTACTACCACCCTTTAATCCCTGTGCAGACTCCCCCTCAAACTACAGAAGCGCCTACTACAGAAGCACCTGCCACAGCTGCTGAGTTTCCTCCACAAAATCAACAGTGGATGCATCCCCTCTTTGGAGACTACTACCACCCTTTAATCCCTGTGAAGACTCTCCCTCAAACTACTGTTGCGTCAACTACTGTTGCACCAACTACAGAAGCGCCAACTACAGAAGCACCTGCCACAGCTGCTGAGTTTCCTCCACAAAATCAACAGTGGATGCATCCCTTCTTTGGAGACTACTACCACCCTTTAATCCCTGTGAAGACTCCCCCTCAAACTACTGTTGCACCAACTACAGAAGCGCCAACTACAGAAGCACCTGCCACAGCTGCTGAGTTTCCTCCACAAAATCAACAGTGGATGCATCCCTTCTTTGGAGACTACTACCACCCTTTAATCCCTGTGAAGACTCCCCCTCAAACTACTGTTGCACCAACTACAGAAGCGCCAACTACAGAAGCACCTGCCACAGCTGCTGAGTTTCCTCCACAAAATCAACAGTGGATGCATCCCTTCTTTGGAGACTACTACCACCCTTTAATCCCTGTGAAGACTCCCCCTCAAACTACTGTTGCACCAACTACAGAAGCGCCAACTACAGAAGCACCTGCCACAGCTGCTGAGTTTCCTCCACAAAATCAACAGTGGATGCATCCCTTCTTTGGAGACTACTACCACCCTTTAATCCCTGTGAAGACTCCCCCTCAAACTACTGTTGCACCAACTACAGAAGTGCCAACTACAGAAGCGCCAACTACAGAAGCACCCGCCACAGCTGCTGAGTTTCCTCCACAACATCAACAGTGGATGCATCCCTTCTTTGGAGACTACTACCACCCTTTAATCCCTGTGAAGACTCTCCCTCAAACTACTGTTGCGTCAACTACTGTTGCACCAACTACAGAAGCGCCAACTACAGAAGCACCTGCCACAGCTGCTGAGTTTCCTCCACAAAATCAACAGTGGATGTATCCCTTCTTTGAAGACTACTACCACCCTTTAATCCCTGTGAAGACTCCCCCTCAAACTACTGTTGCACCAACTACAGAAGCGCCAACTACTGTTGCACCAACTACAGAAGCGCCAACTACAGAAGCACCTGCCACAGCTGCTGAGTTTCCTCCACAAAATCAACAGTGGATGCATCCCTTCTTTGGAGACTACTACCACCCTTTAATCCCTGTGAAGACTCCCCCTCAAACTATTGTTGCACCAACTACAGAAGCACCTGCCACAGCTGCTGAGTTTCCTCCACAAAATCAACAGTGGATGCATCCCTTTGGAGACTACTACCACCCTTTAATCCCTGTGAAGACTCTCCCTCAAACTACTGTTGCACCAACTACAGAAGCGTCAACTACTGTTGCACCAACTACAGAAGCGTCAACTACTGTTGCACCAACTACAGAAGCACCAACTACAGAAGCACCTGCCACAGCTGCGGAGTTTCCTCCACAGAATCAACAGTGGATGCATCCCCTCTTTGGAGGCTACTACCACCCTTTAATGCCTGTGAAGACTCCTCCTCAAACTACTGTTGTGCCAACTACTGTTGCACCAACTACAGAAGTACCTGCCACAGCTGCGGAGTTTCCTCCACAGAATCAACAGTGGATGCATCCCCTCTTTGGAGGCTACTACCACCCTTTAATGCCTGTAAAGGCTTAAACCACTGTTGCACCAACTACAGCTGTCAAGCTTCTACTGAATCAATGAACCACTTATTACAAGTATTCAACAGCACCCCAAAACAGATGCTCTACTCCAAAGCTTTTATTTTGTAACTCCTCAGTCTCTCTTAAAATCATATATGTTATTTAATGCATATATTAAACATGTATTTGGATTTAAGTTGTCAGAGTTAATTTGTTCAAGCTACAGTCAGGGGCTATACTGAAGACTTGCACATGATTTAGAAGTTTAAAATTCTACTGCCATATTTCTTATGCATTTCTGCATGTGCTTGCACAATAATAGAGATCAAGGTTAACACAATCCAGGTTGAAGTCTGTTTTGTTTCTACTTAAAATGTGCCACAGGCAGGGGTAAGTTAAAATGGTGAAGTGAGTGTCATAGGAAAGTCACAGCATCACCATCTAATATATGTGAAACAAGGGAATAAATATACACTATACCGGTCAAAAGTTTGCGGTCACTTAGAAATTTCCATTCCACTCTCATATAGACAGAATACCAACTGCGAACGGTTGTGGTGTTCTGTTTTTAATCAGGGCAGCAGTTTTCAGATTAGATTATGTGCTTACATAATTGCAAAAGGGTTCTTGACTGTTGTAGAAGGAAATGGCTGATCTTTAATGCAATATCTACATTGATTGCCCCTTATCAGCAACCATTATTTTTAAAAGGCTAACTGAGGAAAACATTGAAGAACCCTTTTGCAATTATGTAAGCACATAATGTAATCTGAAAACTGCTGCCCTGGTTAAAAACAATGCAGCTCAGCTGGTATTCTGTCAATGGAATGGATATTTCTAAGTGACCCCAAAATGTTGACATGTGATTGAGCATGTAAAATTTCATGATTGAAACTTGGCTTTATATCACAATATATTGCTGCAATCTTGTTTTGTTGACTGACTTTTATTGGCTGGTGGTGGGCATTTTATTCAAGACAGATTAAACCTTAGCAGGTGTAAACAAATAAGGGCAAGTGCAGCACCCTCTATGGACTAAATTTGATCAGATTTGGCGTGCATCCAGAGAATGTATAGGAACGTCACCTATTACCAACAGTCCTGTATTTCCAACCTCTTACGTGTCACTTAATATTTATTTCTATACAAACCAAGATGGCGGATTCCTAAGGAAATGCAAGCACCACACCATAAGTGTATCTAAATTGGCTATGTACCAAAAATTACATTTTACTGTTACTCGAAAAGCTGTAAACAGTGTTGTAAGGCTGCGTGTACAAATCCGCTTGGAGCGCCAATGGAATTTTGATTTTGCGACGAGAATTCTCGGTCTAACCGTTGATGTGCCGTGAGGGAGGTTGGAAATAGGCACCCACCAGCCCAACACTAATCTCCGAGCGTTGTAAACAAAATCAGATATTTCAGGCAGTAAAAACCCTGGTAAGAACCAAACTAGATTTATCGTCCCAGATTCAGCACCAATCACTTTTTGTTTGGAGACGACACAACTGCAACATTAAAGCAGAATTAAGACATCCGGGATAAGTTACTGAGCTGTGCTCAATGAATCCAAAACAAGAGTGTACAGGCTTAATTGGTTGCACAACGAGCAAGCCAGGAAGAGGAGACACGGATTCATCAAGCCAGCCCAGATAGCAAGCATAGTCGGCCCGATTCTGGCTGACTGCTGGTAGTGTCTGCTGAGGTCCGAGTCGGCTGAAGCACAGTAAACAGTTGGCCCGATCCTGGCTGAGTGCTGCCACTGTCGGCGGAGTTTCAGGTCGGCTGAGGCACTGTCCCCTTGAATGGGCCGACACTGACACGCAGTAGTTGGGCTGATTACGGAGTGTCTTATTTGGCCCGATTGGGGTTTGATGGGCTACTGCCAGTTTTCGAATCAATCTCGGCAGACGGATTTCATACAGTGTGTGGCCCGATACTTCAGGAACGAACAATGATCAGTATCGCGGCTGTTGGCGGCAAAAATGAAACATTTAGCGACAGCCGGACGCTAAACGTACATGGCCCAATTCTGTAAAGTGACTGTCGGCCCATTACATGTGGAAGAGCCACGAGCAGAGCAACTGTTCAGTTTGAAACCAGGACGGCGCGAAACTGTCTTGTTTTGGACACTGCCTGTGGTAAGTAACACTTTACCTTTACCTGTTATTGCATGTAAGTCATTATGAATGTACGTAGGCTTATTATTGCAGACAAAGTTTAACAAGTAGCATAACAAGAATGGGTGTTTCAATCTAACCCCCTTGACGATGACGAAGCTAGCGGTAACATAACGTTATGATTTCTTAGCCTACTTTGTTGGCCTACCGTTACCGTTAACGTCAGTGTTGGTGGTTAGTCAAAAACGTTCAGTGCTGTAACGTTAGCTATACATTTTAGAAATAGCTTAACAGTTAACCATTATTGCATGACTTAGCGATTGGTAGGCAGGCAGGACTGAGACTGTATGCCTTAAGAGAGTGTGTGTGTGTGTGTGTGAGAGAGAGAGATGGTAGCAGGGTGGGTCCTGTCCTGGTCATGTAAAGCTCATCAAAATCTGTATTTTAAGGTCGTTCTGTATTTTGTACTGATGGGTTGTTTATGATCATGTAATCATTTTGAACACATATACTTCCATTAACCGTTACTGTGACTTTTTTTAAATGTACACCTCAGAATCCAGGCCACACTGACCAGAGACCTGCACTCCTTTGGAAAAAAAGGCTACCCGTGTATACATGTGTGAACCATTTCTTGTGTTGGAAAAACAGGAGACCTGAAGAGCTCTTGGTAAGTTGTACATTGATTTAATAGAATAAGTAATACGTTTTTGTTTAGATGAGCCAAATCATAGGAATCAGCTTTCTAGGCCTGTGTTTTGTGATGTGTCATTTTTAGATGCTTTTGGTTTGCCTCATCCATTATGTCAGCAAAGAACAGGAGTGGACAGGAAACATGCACTGTTGAAAACATGGCCAACCAACTGGAGCACCCACAAGGCTCTTGTGAAGGAAGTCCACAAGCCTTTGTGCTTCAGGTCTGTATGTGTTGACAAATATGTCTTGCTCTTGGTGATTGTCATATATTAGCATTTAACAATCACACAATGTCTTGTTTGCCCAAAATAACTACCAGGGAGGTGTTACCAAGACAGCTGCAGAGTGGCAAGACTGGGCTTTAGTAATATTTTGTCAGACAGTAAAGGATAAATAGTTTAATGTTGAAATCTTGCTTTAGACCTCATAATGATCTTATAATATTCTTTTATACCTAAATGTAGTTTGGAGACACCCCCGGCTGGTAGTGCTGCTGAAACTGGTGGAGGCAACAATGAAGCGGCAACAGAAAGAGAAAGCAGGTGGCAAAGGTTGCTGCTATTGAAAAATACTTTGAGAGTGAGTGTGTGTGCATGTATGTAGCTGGGTAGGTCATGGTACATGGTACAAAAATACAGAATTTAAAGCACTAGCACAACACTTAACTCACAACCCACAACTACTGACAATGGAATTACTCTCCCTTCCGGTTCCGGCGCCGTCAGGTGTGGCAGCCTACTCAGCAGCTCCGTGTCTTAGTGTTTGTTTCTACGTCTTTTGTCTACTTGGATTACACACTTTGAGGAGTGTTTTTATTCTATCCTATGAATATGGACATATTACAATGCTCCAGCGACAGCAAGCTTGTGTACACAAGGAACCAGCTGATCGCGACTACTGACGGAATGCTGGCTGTGTTAGCGACAACATTCCAGAGGAACTGTGGTGCTTCGGGGTTTCAGAGCGGGAGTAAAAGTGAAGACGAAGGCCGGGGAGAAGAAGTGGAGATACAAGCCCTCAGTTCCATCGACAGATGGGAAACGTGAACTCACTGGCTAATAAAACTGATGAACTGGATGCCCTGGTAAGAAACCAGAAGTTGTACAGGGAATGTAGTTTGTTATGCTTTACGGAGACGTGGCTAACAAGCCATATCCCCACTTCTAACGTTGAGCTGCCTGGCTTCGTGTAGCTCGTTTGGACAGAGACTATAAACTTTCTGGCAAAAGAAGGGAGGCGGACTGGTGCTATACATTAACAATAGATGGTGCAATCCGGACATGTAACAGTAAAGGAGACTGTATGCTGTAAGGATGTGGAGTTATTAGCGGTTAGTCTCCGTCCATTACTACATGCCGCGGGGAGTTCTCGCGACGCAATTGCTGTCTGTGTTTACGTTCCACCTCAAGCTCTTCCGGATACAGCGTGTGGCGTCATCCCTCCACAATCGCAAGGCTTCAAACCCAACACACTGGCGCTTTTTTGTGATCTCTGGCGACTTCAATCACATAACACTGGACTCCACACTCACAAATTTTTACCAGTATGTTGACTGCCCTACAAGGAAAAAACAGGACAATAGACCTCATGTATGCAAACGTGAGGGATGCATACAGTGCAAACCCCTCCCCCACTGGGAAAGTCAGACCACAACCTCATTCATCTCCAGCCAATGTACAAGCCCAAAGTACAGAGGCTACCAGTTCCCACACGCATCTTCAGGAAGTGGACACCCGAAGTGGATGAGGCTCTGAGAGACTGCCGAGTGTACTGACTGGAGTGTGTTACAGAATGGAGAGGACTTGGAGGAGGTCACATAGTGCACAACTGACTACCTGAACTTCTGCATGGACATTGTTGTTCCCACCAGAACTGTATGCTGCTTTCCCAACAACAAGCCTTGGATAACCAGCAATGTCAAGACCCTTCTCAACAGGAAAAGATGGCGTTCAGAGAGGGGACATGGCAGAGCTGAGGCGCGTGCAAGGGGAACTCAAATTCAAGCTGAAGGAAGCTAAGGAGGATTACAGAAAGAAGGTGGAACAGAAGCTGCAGGAAAACAACTTGAAGGAGACATGGGACTGCATGAAGGTCACTGGCCTGAAGAAGAACAGCAGCTCTGTGGAGGGGGACCTGGACAGGGCGAACCAGTTGAGCCACTTCTACAACAGGTTTGACTGCCCTGCTCCAGCTCCAATGGCGGTGGTCTGTCCACCATCCCCAGCCCCCACCCTCACACCCCCTCAATACCAGCGCAACACTCACCTCCATCATCACAGGCTATCGTACCCCCACCATCACTGGATTTTGCACCCCTCCCCCACATGGCGATCACGAACAATGAGGTGACAACGACCTCAGTCAACAGCCATCAGACACACAGATCCCAGATGCACCCCTCCCCCTCCCCTCCCCTTACACCCCTCACCATTACAAAGGATCAAGTGACAGTCCAACTTAAGAAATTGCGCAGCAATAAAGCAGCTGGGCCTGACAGACTGTGCCCAAGGCTACTCAAGGCCTGTGCTGCTGAACTGGGGGAACCACTGAAACACATCTTCAATTTGAGCCTACGCCTTGGACAAGTTCCAACACTGTGGAAGACATCATGTCCCACCCCTGTCCCCACCCTAGTGAGTTTAATGACTACAGACCTGTCGCTCTTACATCACATGTGATGAAGACAATGGAGCGATTGGTCTTAGGCATGCTCAGACCCCAGGTACGCCATGCACTAGACCCGTTACAGTTTGCTTACCAGGGAAAGTGGGTAGTGGGACGATGCCATCACTTATCTTCTACACAGGACACATTCCCACCTGGACAAGGGGAAAAGTGCTGTGAGAATCATGTTCTTTGATTTCTCAAGTGCTTTTAACACCATCCAGCCCCTCAGATTGGGAGACAAGCTCTTGCAGATGGGTGTGGATGCTCAGCTGGTAACCTGGATTGCAGATTACCTGACCCGGCGACCACAGTTAGGCCAGACTGAAGAACTGTCTCTCTGACACTGTGATCTGCAGCACCGGCGCCACAGGGAACTGTGCTCTCTCCAGTCCTGTTCACCCTGTACACATCTGACTTCTGCTACAACACCGAAGTCATGCCACATGCAGAAGTTTTCTGATGATACTGCAATTGTGGGGTGTATCAGGAACGGGCAGGAGGAGGAGTACAGGAGCCTGGTGGAGGACTTTGTGCAATGGTGCAAACTCAATCATCTTCAACTTAACACTTCAAAGACCAAGGAGATGGTGGTGGATTTCCGCAGGTCTAAGCCCACTCTGCTACCAGTCCACATTGATGGGGTCAATGTGGAGGTGGTTAGCACCTACAAGTATCTGGGTCTCCACCTGGACAATAAACTGGACTGGTCAGCCAACACTGATGCACTCTACAAGAAAGGGCAGAGCAGGCGATACTTCCTGAGGAGGCTGCGGTCCTTCAATGTGTGCAGTAAGCTCCTCAGGATGTTCTACCAGTCTGTTGTTGCCAGCGTCCTCTTCTATGCAGTAGTATGCTGGGGAGGAAGCACAAGGAATAAGGATGAGGGGCGAATTGACAGGCTGGTAAGGAAAGCTGGCTCTGTAGTGGGAGCTGAACTGGAGTGTATCACTTCACTACCTGACAAAAGGACCCTGAACAAACTGATCAACATCTTGGACAATGAGTGTCACCCACTCCACAGCACTATTGTTAAACAGAAGAGCCTGATCAGCTGGAGACTTCGCTCACTGCCTTGCACAACTGACAGACTTTTTTTAAAACAAACAGACTGTTTTATTTGCAAAGCTGTGATTGGATGAGGTCCACCAAGGCCAGCCAATAGAAATCCCTATGGTTTGATACTAGGCGTACAGGCTGAGCAAATTAATTTGCGGGGCTAGGGTGCGTCTATATTTCTAGGCTATGATTCCAGTACATTTGCATGAAACCTTGTTCAGGGCCATCAAGTAAAGGATTTTATATTTATAAAATCTATCTATATATATTATGTAGGGTAAACATAGGGAAGTCTATCTCTCCTTTTGTTTGTTTTATTTGCAAGGTTGTGTTTGTCAAACTTGTTAATAAAAGTAGCTTGTGCTACTTTTTCAAGTACTTTTGGTAGTTAATGGGACATTCAGCCAACACTCAGTCAGATCAGTTTTACAGTGCGTGGGCCAGTACAGGCCCAGAGGCCCAGCCAACACTCAGCCAACACTCAGTTATATAGTGTGTGGGCCAGACCTGGGCCAACAGAATGCATGACAGTCATTTCACAGTGTGTGGGCCACACCTGGGCTAACAGAAACAATAAGAGTCATTTCACAGTGTGTGGGCCACACCTGGGCCAACAGTTCCAATAAGTGAATCTGTGATCGGTGGCGGGGTCTATTTGAGGGAGCCGTGAGCCAAGACTTATCCAGGATAGGTTTCACCTGTAATGCGTGACAAATATTTTGCAATATTTTTTTTCCTCGACCGCCCAAAAGTGAAGCGGCTCATCGGGAATTCTCCCGATTAGCCTACCCACCCCAGGCCTGATTCAGTCTTACTCTTCTTGGACTGAAGACAAGTCCTGCGATGCTGCCTTTCACAGGCCACGGAGGCAGGTAGCGGAGTGTTTAGCTGCCTGTACAGAAACATTTCTTGCAAATACGGCCATGGGTGTATGACGTTATCTTCACCACTACCCTGTTCACCGAGTTCACCACTATCGTCGGGGTGGTCGTCCAGTAGGTACTCGTGCTTCCATGGCGGTTTCAGTTGTACGTCCTCCTCCTTTAGCAACAAACAAGCGCTGAAATGGAGCGTGCGTAATGCAATCTAGGAGCAGTGATTCGCCAAACCTCCCTTATTGCAGTCGCACACATTTCTTCTAATTTCATGTTTTAGTGAGTAACGAAGATGCTTAGTGGAAATATAACGCAGTAAAAGTATACATTTTATCTAGGAAATGTAGTGGAGTAAAAGTCAAAGTTGACATAAATTTAAATAGCGAAGTAAAGTACAGATACGTGAAATTTCTACTTAAGTACAGTAACGAAGTATTTGTACTCCGTTACATTACAACACTGGTTGTTTCGTATGTTTGTCCACTGTCACATTCTGTTGATATTTAGTGAAACTATGCACTGCATATGGTTATTTTAGAATTTAAAGCACTAGCACAACACTTAACTCACAACCCACAACTACTGACAATGGAATTACTCTCCCTTCCGGTTCCGGCGCCGTCAGGTGTGGCAGCCTACTCAGCAGCTCCGTGTCTTAGTGTTTGTTTCTACGTCTTTTGTCTACTTGGATTACACACTTTGAGGAGTGTTTTTATTCTATCCTATGAATACGGACATATTACAATGCTCCAGCGACAGCAAGCTTGTGTACACAAGGAACCAGCTGATCGCACTACGACGGAATGCTGGCTGTGTTCGCGACAACATTCCAGAGGAACTGTGGTGCTTTCGGGGTTTCAGAGCGGGAGTAAAAGTGAAGACGGAGGCGGCCGGGAGAAGAAGTGGAGATACAAGCCCTCAGTTCCATCGACAGATGGGAAACGTGAACTCACTGGCTAATAAAACTGATGAACTGGATGCCCTGGTAAGAAACCAGAAGTTGTACAGGGAATGTAGTTTGTTATGCTTTACGGAGACGTGGCTAACAAGCCATATCCCCACTTCTAACGTTGAGCTGCCTGGCTTCGGTGTAGCTCGTTTGGACAGAGACTATAAACTTTCTGGCAAAAAGAAGGGAGGCGGACTGGTGCTGTACATTAACAATAGATGGTGCAATCCCGGACATGTAACAGTAAAGGAGACTGTATGCTGTAAGGATGTGGAGTTATTAGCGGTTAGTCTCCGTCCGTACTACATGCCGAGGGAGTTCTCGCACGCAATTGCTGTCTGTGTTTACGTTCCACCTCAAGCTCTTCCGGATACAGCGTGTGACGTCATCCACTCCACAATCGCAAGGCTTCAAACCCAACACACTGACGCCTTTTTTGTGATCTCTGGCGACTTCAATCACATAACACTGGACTCCACACTCACAAATTTTTACCAGTATGTTGACTGCCCTACAAAAAAAAAAACAGGACAATAGACCTCATGTATGCAAACGTGAGGGATGCATACAGTGCAAACCCCCTCCCCCCACTGGGAAAGTCAGACCACAACCTCATTCATCTCCAGCCAATGTACAAGCCCAAAGTACAGAGGCTACCAGTTCCCACACGCATCTTCAGGAAGTGGACACCCGAAGTGGATGAGGCTCTGAGAGACTGCTTCGAGTGTACTGACTGGAGTGTGTTACAGAATGGAGAGGACTTGGAGGAGGTCACATAGTGCACAACTGACTACCTGAACTTCTGCATGGACATTGTTGTTCCCACCAGAACTGTATGCTGCTTTCCCAACAACAAGCCTTGGATAACCAGCAATGTCAAGACCCTTCTCAACAGGAAAAAGATGGCGTTCAGAGAGGGGGACATGGCAGAGCTGAGGCGCGTGCAAGGGGAACTCAAATTCAAGCTGAAGGAAGCTAAGGAGGATTACAGAAAGAAGGTGGAACAGAAGCTGCAGGAAAACAACTTGAAGGAGACATGGGACTGCATGAAGGTCACTGGCCTGAAGAAGAACAGCAGCTCTGTGGAGGGGGACCTGGACAGGGCGAACCAGTTGAGCCACTTCTACAACAGGTTTGACTGCCCTGCTCCAGCTCCAATGGCGGTGGTCTGTCCACCATCCCCCAGCCCCCACCCTCACACCCCTCAATACCAGCGCAACACTCACCTCCATCATCACAGGCTATCGTACCCCCACCATCACTGGATTTTGCACCCTCCCCCACATGGCGATCAATTAACAATGAGGTGACAACGACCTCAGTCAACAGCCATCAGACACACAGATCCCAGATGCACCCCTCCCCTCCCTCCCCTTACACCCCTCACCATTACAAAGGATCAAGTGACAGTCCAACTTAAGAAATTGCGCAGCAATAAAGCAGCTGGGCCTGACAGACTGTGCCCAAGGCTACTCAAGGCCTGTGCTGCTGAACTGGGGAACCACTGAAACACATCTTCAATTTGAGCCTCACGCCTTTGGACAAGTTCCAACACTGTGGAAGACATCATGTCCCACCCCTGTCCCCACCCTAGTGAGTTTAATGACTACAGACCTGTCGCTCTTACATCACATGTGATGAAGACAATGGAGCGATTGGTCTTAGGCATGCTCAGACCCCAGGTACGCCATGCACTAGACCCGTTACAGTTTGCTTACCAGGAGAAAGTGGGCGTGGACGATGCCATCACTTATCTTCTACACAGGACACATTCCCACCTGGACAAGGGGAAAAGTGCTGTGAGAATCATGTTCTTTGATTTCTCAAGTGCTTTTAACACCATCCAGCCCCTCAGATTGGGAGACAAGCTCTTGCAGATGGGTGTGGATGCTCAGCTGGTAACCTGGATTGCAGATTACCTGACCGAGCGACCACAGTTCGTCAGACTGAAGAACTGTCTCTCTGACACTGTGATCTGCAGCACCGGAGCGCCACAGGGAACTGTGCTCTCTCCAGTCCTGTTCACCCTGTACACATCTGACTTCTGCTACAACACCGAGTCATGCCACATGCAGAAGTTTTCTGATGATACTGCAATTGTGGGGTGTATCAGGAACGGGCAGGAGGAGGAGTACAGGAGCCTGGTGGAGGACTTTGTGCAATGGTGCAAACTCAATCATCTTCAACTTAACACTTCAAAGACCAAGGAGATGGTGGTGGATTTCCGCAGGTCTAAGCCCACTCTGCTACCAGTCCACATTGATGGGGTCAATGTGGAGGTGGTTAGCACCTACAAGTATCTGGGTCTCCACCTGGACAATAAACTGGACTGGTCAGCCAACACTGATGCACTCTACAAGAAAGGGCAGAGCAGGCGATACTTCCTGAGGAGGCTGCGGTCCTTCAATGTGTGCAGTAAGCTCCTCAGGATGTTCTACCAGTCTGTTGTTGCCAGCGTCCTCTTCTATGCAGTAGTATGCTGGGGAGGAAGCACAAGGAATAAGGATGAGGGGCGAATTGACAGGCTGGTAAGGAAAGCTGGCTCTGTAGTGGGAGCTGAACTGGAGTGTATCACTTCACTACCTGACAAAAGGACCCTGAACAAACTGATCAACATCTTGGACAATGAGTGTCACCCACTCCACAGCACTATTGTTAAACAGAAGAGCCTGATCAGCTGGAGACTTCGCTCACTGCCTTGCACAACTGACAGACTTTTTTTTTAAAACAGACTGTTTTATTTGCAAGCGCTGTGATTGGATGAGGTCCACGGCGTCAGCCAATAGAAATCCCTATGGTTTGATACTAGACGTACAGGCTGAGCAAATTAATTTGCCGGCGCTAGGGTGCGTCTATATTTCTAGGCTATGATTCCAGTACATTTGCATGAAACCTTGTTCAGGGCCATCAAGTAAAGGATTTTATATTTATAAAATCTATCTATATATATTATGTAGGGTAAACATAGGGAAGTCTATCTCTCCTTTTGTTTGTTTTATTTGCAAGGTTGTGTTTGTCAAACTTGTTAATAAAAGTAGCTTGTGCTACTTTTTCAAGTACTTTTGGTAGTTAATGGGACATTCAGCCAACACTCAGTCAGATCAGTTTTACAGTGCGTGGGCCAGTACAGGCCCAGAGGCCCAGCCAACACTCAGCCAACACTCAGTTATATAGTGTGTGGGCCAGACCTGGGCCAACAGAATGCATGACAGTCATTTCACAGTGTGTGGGCCACACCTGGGCTAACAGAAACAATAAGAGTCATTTCACAGTGTGTGGGCCACACCTGGGCCAACAGTTCCAATAAGTGAATCTGTGATCGGTGGCGGGGTCTATTTGAGGGAGCCGTGAGCGCGCACTTATCCAGGATAGGTTTCACCTGTACGTGACAAATATTTTTGCAATATTTTTTTTCCTCGACCGGCCCAAAAGTGAAGCGGCTCATCGGGAATTCTCCCGATTAGCCTACCCACCCCAGGCCTGATTCAGTCTTACTCTTCTTGGACTGAAGACAAGTCCTGCGATGCTGCCTTTCACAGGCCACGGAGGCAGGTAGCGGAGTGTTTAGCTGCCTGTACAGAAACATTTCTTGCAAATACGGCCATGGGTGTATGACGTTATCTTCACCACTACCCTGTTCACCGAGTTCACCACTATCGCCGGGTGGTCGCCCAGTAGGTACTTTCGGCTTCCATGGCGGTTTCAGTTGTGCGTCCTCCTCCTTTAGCAACAAACAAAGCTGAATGGAGCGCATGCGTAATGCAATCTAGGAGCAGTGATTCGCCAAACCTCCCTTATTGCATTCGCACACATTTCTTCTAATTTCATGTTTTAGTGAGTAACGAAGATGCTTAGTGGAAATATAACGCAGTAAAAGTATACATTTTATCTAGGAAATGTAGTGGAGTAAAAGTCAAAGTTGACATAAATTTAAATAGCGAAGTAAAGTACAGATACGTGAAATTTCTACTTAAGTACAGTAACGAAGTATTTGTACTCCGTTACATTACAACACTGGTTGTTTCGTATGTTTGTCCACTGTCACATTCTGTTGATATTTAGTGAAACTATGCACTGCATATGGTTACTGCTGTAAAGAAATGGCAGCCAGTGAAGAACACATGAAGAGGTTGATTCCAGTAGCCTGGCGGGCCATCCTATATCATTGAAATGTATAGTCTGGCATTGAACCATTCACCTCGCTTAATCCAAGGGGCGGGCAGAGAATTGTCTTTCAAACTGCCTAGGCATGCAATAGGCCAGCGCTACGACCATATCCGTATCCGGTCGGCAAAAGGGCAAATACATCCTTCTTCGAAAGGAATGACTTAAGTGCATTGTGTTGCTCAACTTTCAAAGAAAAGCACAAGTCCAACTTCTCCAAAGTTGACGCCAACGCCGATTCAAACAACCGCTCTTCGTTCGCCATAGCCACCTTCCTTGTTGTTCACCATCGCAGGACTGTCGCTATCCTGTTAAGCCCGCCTTAAGACTCTCTAACAAAATAGAGCGCTGTGATTGGATGAGGTCCACGGCGTCAGCCAATAGAAATCCCTATGGTTTGATACTAGACGTACAGGCTGAGCAAATTAATTTGCCGGCGCTAGGGTGCGTCTATATTTCTAGGCTATGATTCCAGTACATTTGCATGAAACCTTGTTCAGGGCCATCAAGTAAAGGATTTTATTTTTATAAAATCTATCTATATATATTATGTAGGGTAAACATTTGCACTTTTAAACTGCTTTTCACTTTAATAAATCAGATATACAAAGAGTTTAAAATATTATATTATTGAAATACTTTTTATTTCAGTGATAACAAAATTAGGTCTTGCAAAGTATAAAAACGAGAACAGTAAATCAGCTACATTATACAAATATTTAGGAGGTAATTCAGTAATTTCTTTAAATTATGGAAACACTTTGTGTCTGAGTTGTGCTTTGTTTGCAACCATGATACAGCACAAAAAAAAAAAAAAAAATAATAAAAAAAAAAATCCCTCCACCCCAAAATGTATGACTATTGATGATTGTGGAAAATAGAACACCTTAATATATTTGGCACAGCTATGTGAGTGAGAAAGGTTTGTTTGAAGGCTGCTTCAATCTTGCATCCCTTAACTCAGATACAGCAAACTTTTAAGTATTTGAGAGCAATCCTCCAGAGGATTAATATACATAACATTACACCCCCTAAAAAACAGGATTGTTTAGCAACACTGTAGACAGGTCCCTCTAATGTATTTGTTACACAGGTGAATTGTCTGCTACTATATTTTACGTCTTTTTTGGATCAGTAAAAAAAAAAAAAAAAAGCCTCAGGACAACGGCTTTTGAAAACATATCCATAGAGTTGTAGGACCGATCGTCACTCCAAGCTCCGCACAAAGGAAAAAGCTCATGCGATCTGAACACACTTTGCCTTTATGTGGTATTGGCAATTGAGGGCTAGCAGTTTGCTTGAATCCATGGTCTCTGCAGCATCCACAGGGAGCTGGGCCCAATACAATAACAAAATCCCCACTGTATCAGTTCCACTGAAAAGGCCCAAACGTTTGTACAGTATTGTCACATTTAGTCTCCCTTTGTCCCGGAAGAAACCTTATCCCACACCCAGAACACACTTAAATCTTCCAGAAAATCTTCTTCCTGTAGAGCACATAGGAGATGAACACCCATATAGATGTGGCCACCAGGTTCTGGGCAAGGTGCTCGGCATGGGACTGGCTGTTTGCCATCCGCCAGCGGAAGGGGAAGTATTCCTCAAAGATCTCATGGCCCATGTACACCAAGATGGAGTTCATACCTGAAGGGATGGATGTTCAAAATCAGTCACATTATCAGGAAAGACTATGGCATGGAACAATGATCAATGTTTCCTTATTCCTTATTATGGCCTTGCTAATCTATGGCCTGCCAGAATTAGATTTCATGGAAGCAGGTTAACACATCACACACATATAATATCCAATAACTGAAGGCATTGGCTTTGTGTGCTGAGGTCTTTGAATACAGATTCACCAATGCCTCCACACATAAGTGAGTATAATAAAAACAGGGACATGCTAAACAAACGGTCAGCTATGAACACCTTACAAGCCATCAACATTGAAAATGGTGTATGGCCTAAGATCCTGCTTTTAGTCTGAGTGCCTTTAATTAACGAAATACAGATGGAGATCACTTTAGAGTAACCATCTTAATCACCTGGGTAGTAGAAAGGAGTGCCAGACCACCATTTCTTCACATCCACTATGTAGTACACCGCACCCAGAATAACAAAGGCAAAACAGCTGAGCGTGGTCACATAAGACAGAGACCTGCAGCAGAGAAGACATCATGCAAATTAGACACAAAACCATGTGAGATTTGCGAAGAGAATTTGTATAAATACTCTACATACCTGTCAACATTTAGCTTTCCAAAAACGGGAGATTTTTTTTCGGGGGGGGTCAGTGTTTATACCGGATCTGTGTTCTACGTTTCATACACGTGTTTCAACACTGCATTTCGGTCGTTGCTTTTACCTTACCATTACCTTACGCATATGCCAGTTATGTATCCACCAGCTGCCTGCCTGCAGCCTACTTCCAAAACTCCAAAGCTGCTTGCTGTCAGATTTGGTTCCGAGGGCACAAGTTCAGTGTATCAACAACACTCAATAACAGTTTATGTGATGTTTTAATCAATTAACTCAGTTAATCAGTTAAACAATTTCACAACAGCTAGTTCTGGAGTAGGCCATTCAACTAGCCCGCTTGCTTACGACGAGACTCAGGCTGCGCAGTCGGCACCCGCTTCCTTATTTGGGTTTTGGGTTGCCTATGACAAAACGTCATTAGGTTTTAGCCTATGACAAAACGGTTGAAATTGAAACTAAGTGATCGTGTATGTGTAAGGTGTATTTCATACACAATCTGGCAACCTGAATGGATCAATGATTTTAAAATGAAGTTTGATGGCCATGCAAATTACGGGAGTTTTCCGGGAGAAATAACAAAAAGGGAGGGTGCTGGAGATGACCTTGAAATACGGGAGAAACCCGGGAAAAACGGAGTGTTGACAGGTATGATACTCTATATGCTTACAAAAACTAAGCACAATAGGCAATTTTGCCTAAAAAAATATGCAGCATCTGACAATTCTATGAATTCTATGTGGATTTGTAAAATATTTTGCACGCTTATGAAAAAAGTGGGTTGGTCTTTCTGTGATCACTGCAAAAGGGAATAAAATGGTGGACAGGACCTGCCTGCAAGCAAACCAATCAAGATGTATTCGATCTCTACATCAGCCGTCCAGGCCAAATGTGCGGGAAAAGCGCGGGAGTAGAGGGAGAAGCTGTATTTGTTTGCCGGGTAGGTTTTAAAGAAGCCAACATTATTCAGTACTGCTGACTATACCTTCATATGATTACACTCACCATAGGTTTTTATTGACAGGGATGAAACCATGGTCTTTAGAACACTTGGTCAGGACTGCAGATAATACACCCTGTAAAAAAATGAGAGGAAAGGAAAGTTCAAGCTAGACTTATGTATATGTTTTACACTTTAATTTTAAGAGACTTAAAACAATGACAATAGGGAATATGAAATATATAGCAGTGTGTAGATTTTTTTTTTAAAAGTATGCCGTTTATTAGGTTCAATGTTATTCAATGTTTCTTTAAGTAGCATCCAACTTTTTGCATTCAAACTTTTAATCTATGATATATCATATCAACTGCCATCTTACTGACTGAAAAAATCTGTAAACCTGTATATGAATGACAATGTCACCATTCAGAAAGTGAGCTCACCAGGACAAACCCCCATATGAGAAATCTGGAAATTATTTTAGAGTGAAGATCACTGTAGTGAAGAAGAATCTTTCCAGCCTAGAAAACACACATAAAGTTAAGGCCAAAACTGAACCTCAAAGCTTTGTTATCAGACTGTTTAGACTTCTGCAGAGGTACGGTACCCAGTACTGAAATATTCCACATAAGGTTAGTAATTACACAGGCAGCAACAAACAATCATACAAAAAGACTAACTGACATGCAAATGAAATGATGCTAAAAATCTAAATTAAATCACAACTAATCAGGCTCAATGATCAGCTTGTGAATGGTATGTGTAGGCAAAATTCTTCAGCTAATTCAAAAGGAAAGGGAGCAAAAGTCTTCCTGACCTGAAGACCAAGGAAAGCCATCAGGATGGAGTTTATGCTGCCTAACACTCCCTCTGGGTCATATGCCGCTGTGGACCGGTAAACAACCTGTCGAAAACAATAGGCGCGCACACACACACACACACACACACACACACATACTAAAAACTATATATAGAGTGGTAACTTATCTAAATATTGTGGTGGTGTGAACTAGGTCCAAACAGAGTGAACTAGGGCCAATCAGTCATTTGGTGTGCTAAACAGAAATCGTGTGGCCGGTGCATGTTGTGACAGTTTGTTTACCCTTGATGATGGCGTCTGGTAAATGTGAGACTCTCCCAGAAGCCAACGGTCGACGAAGCCTGCTGCTCCCCCCGTGCAGTTTGGGTACTGGCCAAAGTCCCCTAGTCCACCAGGCCCCAAATACCCACTACGGCAGCATGAGGTGAGGAAGAAGAGGAGGAAGGTGAGGACAGAGAGAGACACTGTAGAAAGCTACACAGCTAGCAGTTGCAGTAGTAGAATACAGGTAGTACAGCTAAATAAGCCATTCAATTCCCAGCTTTAATTTGAGTGCATTAAAACAGTATAAGTTGTTGACTGACCAATGCACTTTGAACTTGAAGACGCCTAACATGTTAATATGGCACAAAAAAGGAAGAAACAAAGAAAAAAGAAAACATAACTGTTTTCCTAGAAACAAGACATTAAAGAGATGCTGAGAACTTACTTTGGACAGCCAGGAACAGGAAGGAGGAAGGTCAGGGACAGCCACAACGCTTCCAGGAGAAGCACACACAGCCAGGCAGGCCAGTATAGGAGGAAGTCACAGACTGGGTACCACCAGGCATTCTGAGGCACAGGAAGTAGCCAATGTAAGGACTTTCCCCAATCAACTTTAAAGATGGAAAATGAAGTGCAGTCTGTGCAGCCATGGGGTAGAATTTAATTTAATTGAGGGACGTTAGCTTGAAGCAGACACAGATAAACCTCTTACCAATGGCAGGTTATCAAGTCGAACTCTAGCAACCAGAAGATCCAGAGAGGCAACAACCAGGTAGGAAAATGCCAGTCGCTGTAACACTCCAGGAATACGTAAGGAGTCCCACCCCACTGGAGGAAATCAAACACAAACATACATCTGCACAATTTGGAACACGCACTGACACACCAAGACAACAGTTTTGTTGGTTTCGGTTTGGAAACACTAGGCTACAAACCATACAGGTTAAATTAAAGTTTAGTTTAGTTTTAGGTTAGTTTAAATTAAAATGCAAGATTCATGTTGATGATTGCCTGGGGATAAACATACACACACAAACATACACAAACAAACATACACACGGCAGCCGTGGCCTACTGGTTAGCGCTTCCGGACTTCGGCCGGTTCGAACCCCGACCAGTAGGAACAGCTGAAGTGCCCTTGAGCAAGGCACCTAACCCCTCACTGCTCCCCGAGCACCGCTGTTGTAGCAGGCAGCTCACTGCGCTGGGATTAGTGTGTGCTACACCTCACTGTGTGTTCACTGTGTGCCGAGTGTTTTTCACTAATTCACGGATTGGGATAAATGCTGAGACCAAATTTCCCTCACGGGATCAAAAGTGTATATATACTTATACTTACTTATACACTCTCTCTCACACACGCACGCACACACATACACACTCCATTCCATCATGGGCAGAGTCAAATTCCTTTGACCATTTTGAAAAGTATGTTTTAACTTTATCAGATAGTACAGTATGAGCCTTCTAAGGTCCTTCAGCAGCAGGTCCTCCTGCTCCCCCTACTTACATGGCCCCTGGCAGTAGTTTGGATTGATGACGATGAGGCCAATGAGGAAGAGCTGGACGCTTCTCCACAGGACTTTCCCCAGTAGGTGGGAGCGGAAGGCCCCTCGACGCAGCGAGCCGCTTGTAGACAGAGCAATGGAGGTGCCCATGATGAAGACAAACCTGCAGTGACAGAGGAGGAGGAGGAGTCAGGGCCATGGGGGAGATTGGCTCCAAACGTAGCTTTGTGAGCTCCCAAGTTTATGGGAAACGCTCTAATCATTGACAGGTGCATGAATGTCAGGCCTGTGAAGTTGACTTGGCATGAGGTTCAGCGCAGATATCTAGGCAAAGGTGGGATACGGACCGAGAAACAGTTGGAGCTGTAAACAACTTCCTACGGTACTCTAAATACTGACATATGTGAACACACTTACCATGGAAATACTAAATCTGCCACAGTCAGCCCTGTGCAAAAGAGAAAGACAACAACAACAAACAATTATGGTGAATGGCACTTTCAGACAGAACAGAAAAGGCAAACATAAAGTTCATCCACCACAGTGAACTACTGACCATTCCAGCTCTCATGCCTAAAGAACCAGTATCTTCCACCTCCGTAGTTTACAAAGACCATTATGACTAGGGAGAACCTGTAAGACACCAGGAAATGTAATCAACTGAAATAAAATAAACAAACACCAGCGGGCTTAAAAACAAACAGTGTCTTCCTTTGCAAATATTACCCACAGGAATTGGGCCAACTTCAAAAAAAGGGGAGAAGACTCTGATGTGCCTGAAATACAAACCCACCCTCGGAATGTGTCAAGTGACCGAAGCCTCCTACCAGCCGTGGCGGGTATGGCCACTTCCACAGAGGGCTCCACCAAGCGACTCGATGGGCCAAGCTCCTGTAGAAGATGGGGAAAGTATTATTAAGCATTATTACACGGCTTTTCAGAGTGCTGCAGGAAGTTCCATTCACATGAATGGGCCTTCCCAACGTTCGGGCCTATTTTAAATCTATATAAATCACCGGCAAAGTATATAATCACCGCTGTCAATGGCAACGGGTTGATTAACGTCTTTCATATCCCTCCGCAGGAATTCCGTTCGCTTATTGCAATGGAATTTCATTGAAAGGGAAAGTAAGCTAGTAAGACATTGCCACACTGAGGCAGTGTGGCACCTGAAACTGTCAAGTTCTATCTGTGTGGCAAACTATTTATTTTGTCAGCGGAAGACATGAAACGGTAGCAAAATAATTTTTAAAGATTCATTGGGTTTCTTTTCTCGTTTTGGCAAGTAGCCGTGTAATAAGCGGGATAATGTATTGTCCGCCGGTAATTATCAGAAAATAAGTCAATTCAGGTCGAAGCAAAACCCCTCCGCTGCGCGTCAGGGTTCTGTTCTCCCTGTCGGGACTTATTTTCTGATAATTACTGGCGGACAATACATTATCCCTTACGTATTATTATGAGAACTGTCATTTATACCAACATGAGTATAACACACGATTACAGAAGAACATTATACTCAAATGCACTCGTTCTTGAACACTGCCGATGATATAGTCACAGGGCCATTCGCAGAAAGTCAGTAAGTCCTTACCGAGTTGATGAGTCTGTCAGTCTCCATAGCATTGCCCCAACGCAGAAGATGATTTTTCACCACCTCCAGTCTGGACAAGGAATGACAAAAGATTGATCAGAGAGGGCCAGCAATGTCTCAGTCATGAAAGGTCCGCAGACTTCCAATGAGGCTCTGCGGCATGACGATAAATTGCAAAGCAGACATAAATTACTTACCCCATTATTGTATTTCCAATAGCAGCCAGCACAGCCAAGCCGGTAAAACCAAGGAATGCGAACAGAATAGCTAAAGAGAAAGGCAGGGGGGATGAAAGGAATACAATGCAAATGTACTGCAACATCTATAGACCCTTTCAACAATAAAATCAAAAACAATGCTTGAACATTCTATTTGGTTCCCGATCTACTTCCTCTGCATTAAGATATCATATGGAATGTTAAAAAGGAAGTCTTGTGGGGCCAACTATGATGCTGATAATGGAACTCTCTTGAAAGGGTCCATAGGCCTAGCCAAACTATTTAGGTGCTCCAATCTGAATACATACTGAACCAATGTAAAGTCCAAATAACATTTAGATTTATTAATTTAGCAGACACTTTTCTCCAAAGCAACTAACATTGAAGCTACAATGCAAAGAAGACCTTAGGTAGGAATTAACTAATCAATCAATACTGCTACCATAGGTCGACAGTACAGTAGTTATAGTATACTAGAAGGAGAAAGTGGAAGAAAGAGGAGGCAGAGGTAACACTCACGCAAGTAGCTGTTCACAGGTTCTGTTTCAGTGACTAAGGAGCAGTTCACCTCTGCTGGATCGTTGAGATTCTTCACCCACAATGAGTATTTTCCATGCTCACCAAAATGGAAATGAAGCCTGAGAAAAGATTACAATGAGTACAGTCTCAGGTATGGTATCCCCCACTTAAGCAGAGCCACACTTTATTTGAATCTGACAAACATGAGCATAAGAAATATGCTTGCACTACAGTACTTAAAAGTGCCCAGTCATGCTTAGTGATAGAGCTTACAGTCTGTAGTGAAGTTAAAAGCATTTGCCATGTATAGACTACATGCCTTTGGAGATGAGAAGTCTGTAATTGTTTTGCATTATGAACCTCACATGTTACAGCTCAGACCACCAAAGCCTTGTGACAGCAGCCCACCACGCTGGGCAACTGCTGTGGCTCATTAATGGTCGCATGGTAGTTGAGCTGACCTGCACTGCTCTAGGTTGACAGGGGAGCTGTTGAGCTGAAGGGTGACGGGGTGCTGTGTGCTCACGGTGAAGTCTACCACACTCGGGAGCCCAGGTCCTGGGCCTGCTGGTACTACACCAAGAGGCTGGAACAAGCACTGATAAACAGAGATAAATAATAAACACAGACTTGGTATCTGGTGTAGCTTCAGGGTCACAAAACTAAAGATTGTAATGGAATTGTAATGGAATTGGTGGCAACAGGAACCAAAAAACTCAATCGATGCCATTTTAGATTTCCTCGGTGTCATAATTAGCCTAGATGTAGACACCTATTATTTCCATGTATTATTTCCAGTCCATTTACCATTGACTGTTCGTCAAACGACATTCCAAATATGCTAGGTTTTTTAGTTGTTTGTTTACCTGGTAGCAATGGTCTGACAGCCAAGATACAACCATATCACTCTGTAGTTCATTGCTGACGGTCAGAATTGCTTCGTCCATCTTAGGCACGAGAGTTTTGCGATGTGGATGTGAGGCTGGAATATACAATAACATGCAGATTTGACATCAACATACTCTTCATGCAAACCATTGATTATAGCTCTTTCCGTGACAAGTTTACACATTAAGTGTCTGTCTGTATTTCATCCCAATTTAACGTTTCACTCACCACTCGCAAGAGTTGTGTTTTGATTGAGGCTGCAAGAGATTCGCGATTTCACTAAAGCGTCAACATTAATTGTGCTGGTGAGTCAGCTGCTCGGTCACGACCGAATCACATTCACTAGCTCTACCCTCTGTTCCCTACTCCGTCTATCGTCGATGTCCACCCATGTCACATGCTATTCTAATCCGACTCCCCTACAACGTACGTTTCTGCCTCTAGCCATTCATCTCTAAACCGAGGGAAGTTCAAACTGTTGATTGCAGAGCGACTACGAGAGATTATGGTTAGACCGTTTAACAACACTGTTTTGTTGAACATAGTGAGATCAAGGAAGTTAACGTTAGCCATTTACAGCAACTTATCTGTGGAGTTCAGCAGCGTCAACCCGCTAATATTAGTGGGTTTAACGTAAACAAACATATACAAATAATATTATAACGTTACAACATTTCTATCATTAATTGTTTGACAGATAAATTATCGACACTTTACCTGTGTCTTATCTGAACCATCAAGCAGTACTATTCAATACTCCGACTCATATATGACTTATTATTTTTTATTTTATTTTAATATTTGTTATTACATAATACGTTAACGTTAAGTGAGCTAAGTGCTGCTAGCTAACGTTAGTGTTAACTTTTGATACAGTATGTTTCCATACGTTGACTTACAAGTGGACACTGCAGTAAGCGGCACCACAAATATGGCATAAATGAGCACAGTCACTGCAGAAAGACACATTCCATCTTCTCCCACCGCCTGGGCCATTTTCTGCCGTTTTCCCCCTGCCTCCCTCCTCTTCCCTTTTCCCTGATGTCTCTGATTTTTCTTTATTTTTTTACGTGGTTCCATAATAACCACTTCCTATACCCGGGTAGACTAGTGGAAGTGCGGAGGGTCAAAGTACAATCCAACAGTCGGCTCAACGTCAAAGGCAACGCCAAGGATGAAATTAATTTGACTGCATCACAATGACAAATAAATAAACATGAAATGTGTTAAATTACTATAAATGTTTTCAAATATATGACAAGTTCGTGAAATTAGGGTATATGTAACGCAATATTAATTTGCGTTGTTGTAAACCTCTATAGTACTATTTGTAGCTCCTAGCTCGCCGTAGCTGAGTGAACATCGACAGATATCCTACATAGACTGCTGTCAAAGATTCTATAGTTGCTGTTGTGCAGCTGAGCTGACAGTCTCAATGAATGCTATGTTTTTCTTCTTCTCTCTTGATACACTTTTGTCAGTTAAGCACCGTCCCTTTGGATTTTGTTGAGTAATGTTAAACTCTGCAGACAGTATGGAGACCAGGTACATGTAAACAGACGTGTCAGGAAGAGCCCAGTTCCGACCTGCATACTGCATCCAGGGATAACGTTAACGTTACTCCCCTATGGGGACTCGCGGTGAGCCCGAGGTGAAATGGCAGAACGCGCTCCTCCTAAATGTGCTGTTCAAGGTTGTGAAAGCGGTGACCATACGTTTCATACCCTTCCCAAGGAACCAAATTGTCGACAGGCATGGCTGATGTTCATATTTAGTAAGATTCCACATACCTTTAACCCGAAATTGTTAATTTGCTCTGCTCATTTTACTTCGGACTGTTTTGCCAACATGAAACAGTTTCAAGCAGGCTTCGCCCAGCGTTTGGTACTGAACAGAGGAACAGTTCCAACTTTATTGCCACCATACCCTTTATGGCCACCTAAACCTCAACTGGAATCGCAAACAGTAAGTATCATCAAGTCATGTTTCCCCTTTTGATGCTTGAGCGCTTTCAACTGTTCTAATAATAGCAGCAATATCCTATGACTACCCCTGCAGTAGCCTATGAAACATCCAGGGATGGATTACTGCACGGGCCTACCGGGCCCAAGGGGTCAGGGGGCCCTGAAGCCCAAGCCTTTGCATGGAATCATTGTCTCAGTATCAACAAATCATGATGTAGATTATGAATCTGATTGAATTTAGTATTGACCATCCCCAAAATGCACCAGAATACAGGAAATCACATCAAACAAGTTAAAAAAAATTCTGGGGGAGGACCCCCAACCCCCCCTCCCACATATGTGACAATTAGTGGGGGGCCCTTAATACATCTGGACCCAGGAGCCCGAAAGATCATAATCCGCCCATGGAAACATCATACTAACCTCCACCCTCTGGTATGACGACCAAATATCACTTTGTTTACAATGGGGTCATTCCACGTCAATTCAACCAGGGCCCACGCACTTAGGTCTAAAAAAATTCTGAAAAAATTACCAGGTGTACCTATGTTACCCAGGAGACACACTGTACAATACAAATTTGATTGGAGTTTTTGGCTGGGCTCTGTTTAAGCCTTCAGAAGACATATTTGTACTCAACATAGGCTCTTGATTTATTTTCCTTACTGAGATAAGTAGAAACACTCTCACAAAAAACAATGAACAGAAAATAAATTCCTTCAGGGTCTGAACAGCAGACTTTACAAGTCTAAAAAATAATTTTGGTTCTCATTTTCAGAGCACCCAAACACCTTGTGGGAATATACAAAGAATTTTTTTTATATTTATTTCTTTATTCTCCATGATCTTTTCTTTTTTAAAACACCAATTTGACTTGTCTTATGCAAATCTTTCTTTTTCACTTTCCACCCTGAACATGGGCAAAATGCACCATTGACATCAATATGTTTTGTATACTGAAGAGTAAAAGAGTCTTTTACTGCCTATGGCGAAAATCTTAATGTGATTAAAAACTTTCCTGACGAATATTGGTACTTGTATCAACAAGGATTGGGGTTTATACATCACACAAACTTAGTCAGGGCCAATACACTATCAAATAGACCACTGTAAATGTTAGTTTAAACCATACCTGTCAACATTTAGCTTTCCAAAAATGGGAGATTTTTTTTTTCAGGGGGGAGTGTCAGTGTTTATACCGGATCTGTATTTGCATATTTAATACGTTTCAACACTGCATTTCGGTCGTTGCTTTTACCTTACCATTACCTTACGCATGCCAGTTGCCATACACCAGCTGCCTGCCTGCAGCCTACTTCCAAAACTCCAAAGATTTGGTTCCGAGGGCACAAGTTCAGTGTATCAACAACACTCAATAACAGTTTATGTGATGTGTTAATCAATTAAATTCCCAACAATTTCACAACAGCTAGTTCTGGAGTAGGCCATTCAACTAGCCCGCTTGCTTACGACGAGACTCCGGCTGCGCAGTCGGCACCAGCTTCCTTATTTGGGTTTTGGGTTGCCAGGTTTTAGCCTATGATAAAACGGTTGAAATTGAAACTAAGTGATCGTGTATGTGTAAGGTGTATTTCATACATCTGGAAACCTGAATGGATCAATGATTTTAAAATTAAGTTTGATGGCCATGCAAATTACGGGAGTTTTCCGGGAGAAATAACAAAATGGGAGGGTGCTGGGAGATGACCTTGAAATACGGGAGAAACCCGGGAAAAACGGGAGTGTTGACAGGTATGGTTTAAACACTCAACTTTTCAGGTAGCCGACAGGCTAACCTTTAGCATTTCCGACATTGTATGTCATTACATAATGCAGCTAACATTAGCCTAGCAGTGCTACATGCTGCAACACAGGTATGAAATATATTATGTTTTAGAGTGTCCAAAAGGGGTGAAAGCCATTTTAAATCGGGTCACATTATTGACTGTTGTGTGTCCGAGTCAGTTTGTGGGTTTTGTAAGGGCCAGCATGAGGGACAAGACCTACAAAGTTGTGGTGAGTTAAGCAGGGAGGTTGGTAACGTTAATGCTGCTAGCAGTGCTAGTTAACATTAGCTAGGCTACTGTAGCCTTCATACTGTACGATTCATATCAATCATTAACCTAGGAATAGTTTGTGCATTTAATGAACATTTTGTGTAATAATTCACGGCAAATTAATAAACTGAATATGGTGGTCCAAGAGCAGACTATGCACCAGTCCATGCATCAGCCCGACTGAGCAGTGATGACAACATAGGATGAGTCAGGTAAGGTTACGAAGCACTGCCGTTAACGTTAACCGCTTTCACACACACACAATATAAAATACACAATGATAAATATAAAATGCAATATCAAAACACTATTATTTACACGATTACTCCTGAAATAACTGCTATTAACTGCACATTCACTATATAAAAATCACTGTTTGGAGGAAAGGGTTCGCGTGCTGTCGCCGGTTGGAAATGGCAAAATAAATCACGCCGATTTTGCCTATATTATTCAGTGAGGCGCGGTGGTTAATGGGATGAGTAGTTCCTTCGCTCGGAAATGAAAATATGTACACAGTCTTGTACCTTTGACTTTTTTTGGATTTTATCTTTGTTTTTTCACTCGAAATGATGTGTTGTATGCTTATGAGTTATGCCGTAGCTGGTTAGCCTAAGGCTAGCTTTACACGACAACGATCTGAACACAATCCGCAAAAGTGGCGTTGCGTTCCCACTTTTTATTTCGCGTTTAGACGATCGTCTTTGGGTGGAAATCTGCATGCACATGGTGATGCAAAAGTGTGTAAAATAGTATGCATGCCAGGTGGCTAGGTGGTACTGTGAAGCACTGCCATACAACAATACCAAGGGCGCGCATGCGATGAAACTTCCTTCTACTTCTCTCCGTAGTAGTGCTTCACATCCCAGAGTCAGAGAATGTCTAATAAGGGGAGAACTGCCACGCTCGGAAAACTTCCGGTTTCTGAACTGGTTGCAGTTCCTTCTGTGGTTTCACATGAGGGGCCATTCGTCCGAAAGTGCAGAATGCATGGAGGTCTATGGAGCTGTACCCCTCAAAATCCACTTTTCTCGGGATATAATTTTTTTTCAAGTAATTTGAGTATTGTATTTGAAAGGGGAGGCAAAGAAAATACACTTGGTTGAGTATTATATTTTTTAAAGTCACTTAATTGTTCTAAAAAGCCTTTCAAATGTGTCAATGACGTCATTCATTAGCACAATGCTAGCGTGTTATGTGCAACAACGACCCAACCTGTAAGAAATCAAAAGGACATAAGTACTCGTTCATTCAACTTTTGACCTATAACCCATGTTGAAGTTATACAAACTACAATCAAATCTGAGATTTGTCAACGACAATCAGGTGAAAGAGACAAATTTAGCCGTCTAGCTCCATTGACTCCCATTCATTCTGCACTCATGGCGATCGCCCCCAGTGGAACTCTGGTGGAACTGCATTCAAAATTCGGTACAATGGGACTTAATACGGAGTGGCAAGGCTCTCCGTAGACGGGCTCTGCCAGAGTTCTGTTTTCCCAAGGCGCCTGCCTGCCTGTATGTGAACCAGACGTGAACAGTAATGTGTTTCTTTTTAATAAACTGCCTGTACTAGCCTAGAAATCTAGACACGCCCCTAGCGAGGGCTAGTCTAGTAACTCTCCGTTGGCTTGTGAGCTCCAGAAATCGAAACTTAATCAGGTCATTGAAATCGTGTATAGAGTCGTTTGGTGGGCTTAACATAATGATTGATGGCAGAGTTGCAACGGTTTGGCTTGAATTCCCTGCTACTTGAAAACAAATATCCTATTGCGTCCTATTGCGTGCAGAGGGAATTTGAAAGACAACTGATTATCCCGCCCCGCGGACTAAGCACTGCGAACGGTGAGTGCCCAGACCCTACATTTTAATGTGGGTCTGGCTCGCCAGGCTATTCCTGTACACTTACAACGTTCTCAATGCTTCGGTTTACATGTAGAGACACTCATTATGCTACTGAAAGGACTCCTGAATAGCTATCATAAGCAGCTAAGGCTTGAATGTCCGACTGATGGAAATAATCCGACGTTTGTTGTTGTTTGGCTGTACTGCACATGGATATGACGTCAACGCGTATGCGAGGATAGCCAGCATGAGCAGCTCAGAGCACACTTCTGCGTTTTCAACCGTTTTCAACCCTTTAGACCATAGACTATACAGTCTATGCTTTAGACGGGAACGCGACGGTGGAGCATCTTTAAAATTTCCACTCTGGAGGGTGGGTTCATTTTTTTCCGTTTTTAAGCCCCCAAAACGCTGTCGCCGTCTAAACGAAAGGCACATCTGATAAAATATTTTGTCGCTTTCACCCGGGAGCATGGTCGTGTAAAGCCGACCTTAAGACATGCTGTAAAACTCTTTAGATACGGATTTTTCCAAACGTCAATGGGACAAATGAATGGGAATCTTACATCCGGCACCTAACCGCATTTTGGCTGTGGGCGGGGCTGTGCAGCTCTATATTCACGATTGTTGAAGGATTGTTGTTGCCACATAGAAGCACTACATAGAACACAGTGGGCTAAATTGCTATTAAACTGGCTTGGCATCGCGGACTATGCTGCGCAAATTTTGTTCAAAACTGCTGCATTAAAGTTAAAGTAAACTCTGCTAAGGTCTTATCACAACATAGTACATTGAGGAGACTAAACTAAGTTAAGTTACAGTATACAATCAAGCAGTATCTCAATGCTAACGTTAGAAGACTGTTTGGGTGTCAAGTTCAGCATGCTTACTTGCAGCTGCTTGTATTCGTGATGCAGGGCTTATTTTATTGACTCTGAATGTTTGCAAAATCCCGATGTAAATGATAAAGTGTTTCCCAAGACTCAAAAGTGCTTGTCCAAAGGAGAAGTACGAACCGTTATTTGAACTAACTACGTTATGAATTGCATCCACACATCATCAGCCTTTTAACTGTGTTTATGTTAATTGCATGATTCCCACACGAACGTCTTAAATTGACAGGCACTCAATTAGACATACACTACTGAACTTTATTGAATGCTACCTCTGACTAAGAATGCATTACTTTGCACTTGTATAGTCTTTTATTTTGGAATCTTAAGAGCAATAAACATATATTGCAATGTTAAAGAGTTTTTTTCATTCAGATATGTAAATATTAAATAAACATGTATAAGTTGCTATTAGTGAATTATTGGGGAGATCGGATTGAAAAAATGAATTGTTAGATTAATCGGTGCATCGAAAAAATAATCGCTAGATTAATCGTTTAAAAAATAATCGTTTTTCCCAGCCCTAATAAGCACAATAACTGCCAGCACTGAAGTTGAAATGGAATTGGATTAATGTGAGAACCGAGTATGACTTATTTTGCATGTTTATTTCAGAGTACAGTAGGCCTACATCAACTCCCACATACAAGCGATGCTTGCTGCCAAACTGATGTCGTGTCACAGGAAACACAGTTGTCCTCAAAAACATTGAGACCTCAGTTACGCAGCATAGGTAATTTCACTTATCATTATCATTTGATCAGATTTTAATTTCAAAGTTGTTAACAGGTTCGTCTGGGTTCACCTAAGCTAGCGTATAAGTTACAAGGTTATAAGAACATTCATTGTGTGTGTGATTAATCAAGTATGCTGTGACAAAGTTGGTGAATGCAATGTCAATCAAACACAATTTGCACATACAGTAGGCCTATATATTCAGTCATTAGTGTTGATCTTCGGTGTGGGCTACTATTGCCTTTTATCAGCACATTAAGTAATAGCCCTCTGATGCAAATAGATTAGAAATTGGTTCATGTGCATGCATACGATTTACAAGTTGTGACTGCTACATTTGCAGAAGGTTAAACTGTTTTCAGTTTTGTGCCACCTGTGGGAAGAGAATCATATGTATTGCATCGTGAGACTATACTCATAGCTTGACTTTTATTTTTGGCAGGCACACAGGCTACGGTGCCATATCAGAGTGTGGCGGTTGGCAGCACGACTACTGCAATGGCGACCTTAATTCCATTAAGTTCAACACCAGTCAAGACTTCATGGCCAGTAAAAAGACCCCATCTTGAATTGGAGTTGGAGGAAGAAGTAGAGAATGGCTCCACCGCAGCCACCGAGCCACAAGATTCAACCCATGATACGGCATTGTCTATTACAAATGAGACCGAATCATCACGACCCTTGTGAGTAATTATAATCGTATAACAGTGCTGCAATATGTTCACACATGAAGGGTCAGGATTTGGAGAGTAAGATTCAGCCAGTTAGTATCCCATCTTTGAAAATGAAGCTGGACATGTGCTTCTGGCCCCTTTTTCCCAACCAAGCCAGCAGTGATGGGCAAGCTAAGCAACAACTCCCTATTAAAGGAGAAATCCAGCGATTTTTAATAGATCGCCGTTTTTTGAGGTCACCGAGTATGAAAAAACCCCCGAAAACAATCCGTTTTACCTAGCTCAACAGTTAGAGCTTCCAGGTAGCTTCAGTGCTACACTCTGGGGGCATGTTCATGAGCCCCCATGTTCATGCCTCCAGAGTGTAGTGATGTAGCTGCCTGGCTGCTTTACCATTTTTTTTTTTTTTTTTTTAATGATAGGGTGTTTCTCTAAGTTTGCCTATGCAGTGACTTGGGCACAGACATTCAGGGACCTCTAGCTAGGATTTGGACACAACTAGGCCACAGACACAGGCCTTGGCTTCTTGCAGTCCAAATTTGGAGTCAAAAAACTGATGAATGATGGAAGAAAGAATGATATTTGGATTTGGATGTCAGTGAATCTAGAATACAATAAAAGAAGCATAATCACAATCATCATCATATATGTTCTATTCCACCTATGACATTTTGCATTGGCAAATGTGTAGAGGTTGGAGTGGATCATGGAAACAACCCCCAATGCAGAGAGGTGGGAGTGGAGACAGTCCTGAGTGGAGTGTGCCCTGATTAAAAAAAAAAAACAATGCAAATGATCTCCGCTGGTATTCTGTCTATAATAGGGTCGAATAGAATTGGAATTGTCTTCACACTTTTGACTGGTAGTGTACATTTACACATTCTTTTGGTCAAAATGTTTTTATTGTTGTTTGTATATTTTGTTTTGCAGCACACCACCATTTATATCATATGGGGATGCCAAGTACATAGTTTTTGAGGACTGCCTCCTCAGCCTGTTTGAGACTTGTCCTGTGTGCACCAAGGCTTGTAATGTCCACCCACGCAGGCGAGGGACCTTCTTAGCTGTCGACCAACTCTGCCCTCACTGTGGTTTCTTCAGACAGTGGAGGAGTCAGCCAAAGAGTATAGAAGGACCAAACGGCGAAACTTAATCGGATATTCCATAGCAACGAATGCCTCCATTAGCATCCGCCATTTTGGACTGGTGACCACACAACCTACCGGTTGAAAAGTGCCTCACGAAATTAAAACAAAAATATACTCATTCTACATATCCTTAATGCCTCAACTGACATGACTTGTGTTGAATGATGCAAAATATAAGTATGCATTCGTTTATAGTTATTTAGGCTAATCTCACCAGATTTGACAGAAGGTTGATTTACCAAGCTGAGCAAGTCACTTTGACTCAGTTGTTACATTTGAGTTTGTACATATGACCTATTGTGTTTAAATGTGAATGAGCAGCTGGGGTTCTGGTTTTATGCTGTTTAACATGGGTATGTTCAGTCCAAAATGGTGAAAGCACTCTTCTACTTTGAGTCAGCCTGTCATTGGCAGCACCCCTGTGGGCAACCTAGAGTTGGTCAGCTGCCATCGAGTGGAGTTCCCTTTTTCAAGATGAAAAAGGTATTGTGTCCATTTTCCATAGCAAGATGTGTTTGTTGAAGCAACATATTTTATATTTGTTTTACATATTAAGACTGAGAATGCACACTTATGATGCACTCAGGAGGCATGCCAGGACTTACCTCAAACCTGCTATTGTCCACATTTTGAATGAGAGGCGGAAAGCGTTGCTTCAAGGCCTGAGCCAGAACGGTGATGGCATAGTGGGTGTTGATATTCATGCAGACACACCACCAGGTATGTGCACTACTTCATTTTTTATGAATAATTTGGTTATAGTGTTCAGTCATAACCTGGCATGC
The DNA here is from genome assembly GCF_017589495.1 of Alosa alosa. Classification (NCBI taxonomy): domain Eukaryota; kingdom Metazoa; phylum Chordata; class Actinopteri; order Clupeiformes; family Clupeidae; genus Alosa; species Alosa alosa. The sequence goes on along the minus strand of NC_063189.1, from coordinate 31,264,060 downwards.
ATTTCAGGACATTGTGCAAAATATCGCACGGTTGCACCATGTTGGACTTGCAGACAAACCAGATCATTGACTACCATATGGAGAAGGTATGAAGTTGGGCTGTATTAATTTACCAGTAAACGTCACCCTCAAGTCCAAAAGCTTCTAAAGGATCGTAACATCAACTTTTACATGATTACGGATTTCTGTGCCACTGGACTTTTGTGCCCAGAATGACAGACCTGCCATGGAGGATGCTGTAGCTCATCTGTACCCCAACATACTGCCCTGGAGTGTTAGGAAACTCCATCTGAATGCGGAGCACCACACATGATGGTAGCCGCACAAACACTTCTACCAAGAAAGCCCCAGCACCAGCTGACCATCCGTCTGCAGCTCAAGTACTGCGCTGCCTGCAAGGAGTTGAGACACAACTTTTCTAGTCATTGTTTTGTTCAGTGTTTAACAGGGTCGGGCATGCATGCACAATGCTGAAAAACAATAAAGTGTGTAGTGCTGGGCGGTATACTGGTTCACACCGTATACCGGTGTATATTTTCATTATGATATGAATTTTTAATATAGCAAGGTAGCAAGTAAAGCATGTTATAGACAGGAACTGAGCAATACTAGCTGGCTAGTTAGAAATGATCCTGACTGTCATCAGTGCACCAAAACTAACTTTTTTGTTAATGTTTTGCCTAGCGAACCGAACCGAAGCTCATGGCAGGCCACATGAAGTTAACGTTAGCTTACCACTAATGTCATGTAAACCACACAATAACAATAAGGCATGTTTCTGATAGGCCTATTTGACAGAGTAAGCATATCAGCAGAGAAGTTTTATTTTAAATTGTATAATTTTCAAAAAAGTATAATTATTGCAAGTTGCACTACTTTTTGTATTGGTTTTAAGATGATTGTGAAATTTGCACAGTAAAAGTTCTGTATTTTGAATGCAATTGTCTTTGCATTCTGATTAGATTCTTCATTAGAATCATGAGTGGCTCTTTGTAAACAGCATCATTTTCTGGGGCCATGCAAAACTGCATTACCACTAGTGTGGAGTTATTCTACATCATGCAATTCCTCTCTCAACCTGTAGAAAATGCTGTGAACATTATGTACTGATTATGCATGAAAAACAAAAATACCGTCATATACCGTGAAACCGTAAGAATTTTGAAAAATACCGTGACATACATTTTTGGTCATACCGCCCAGCACTAAAAGTGTGTGTGTGTGTTCATTTCTATCCTGTGTGTTTTTGTAATTTGCTGTTGCCACAACAAAATGTGGGCTGTGCATGACAGATTGATCTTACCTTTCCATCCATCTGAGTGACAAACCGCCATGGTCTGCTCTGTGCATATTTATTGCATTTTGCAATAAATAGATTTTAAAACATATTGGCTCTGACTACCATGGCCTCTTACAGAATGTTGTGATACTTGGTTCCTTCTTCGTGCATGACTATTTTTAGAGATTTTAAGCAGATGATTATGTAAATCACCACATTTTCACATCAGGTTGCCTAGATTTTAAATCAAATCAAATATTTATGTGAAATAGAAGATTAAATGTTAATTTCAAGTGTTTTCAGTCAGGATGATCAAAATGTGGATAAAAGAAACAGGTTAGATGTGATTTAGGGGCAGCCATGGCATAATGGTTAGGGCTTCGGGCTTGTAACCGAAGGGTTGCCAGTTCGATCCCTGACCAGTAGGTAAAAAGTGGGCGGGTACCACTGTAGCAAGGCAGCTCACTGCTCCCGGTTAGTGTGTTTCTCACCCCACTGTGTGTTCACTGTGTGACAAATGTTGGGATGGTATATTCTCCTCTGAGTTTTTTTTGAAGAAGAGCATTTCTATGTTGCAATCCCTTTTATGAAGACTGAAAAATGACTGCCTAGCCATGGATGTCATCAGATTTTGACATTTGTAATAAATTGTCCCTGAAAGCCCAATTGATCAGTTTCATATTTTTTTGTTATTTACCAAAGGTCAAAGGGTTAAAATTATGTTATTCCATTTCCACAAGGCTGGTGGTCGTTTTTCAATGGCAGGAATAGAATGAGGGTTAAAACAAGCTTTAAAATGACACCAATGTTGAGACCACCAGTGTAACTAAGAGAATATAAGGTATAGTGTAGCTACAAATGAGAAAATGTTGGACTGTTGCAACATGGAACTGAATAGCTACGACACTCACATTTTTGAGAAAGCTATTCTAATAATGTAATTGCCCTAGAGAAGTTTGAAAGAAAATCCATTAAATTAATTTACAGACATGGTACCACTTGACATTGAATGACTCATTATCTATGTGCTGCACAGCAATACCCTATCTTATATCAAATATGTTTCAGAATTTATCTGAAGCAAAACTATCCCCATCTGTCAAGATGTCAACTGCAGGAAACATTTGATAGTCATCTTTAATGTGTGGGTTTATTGGTCTTGCTTATTATAACCACTAGGGGGTGTAATACACTGGGGTGTTACATTAGTCACATGGGGCCCTATCATGACAGTCAAAAGCGCATCGTCACTCGTCAAAAGCTTATTCAAATTTAGTAGGATGTCCAGTCCACATTGGGAGGGGTTTCGTTATCAAACGTCGAGCGCATGGCGCAATAAGGTGTTCCTAGGTTTTTTAATCAGTCAGATGGGTGTGTTTGGGGCGTAACATAATTTAAACCAATGAGAATGACATCTATCATTCCCTTTAACGGCGCAAAGCGTGATGTCAAATAAATGCATCGGTATTTTGACATTCAACGGCGCATTTGAAGGAGGCTGCTTGCGAGACCGTATGGAATAGTCATTCCATTAAACCATGCTTTACTAAAACCTAGCATAGCCCTCACACATTTGCACTCCTCTATTATTTGAACTCATTGGCAAAGTGAAACTAACTTCACCATGGTGGGGGGAATTGATCTAGCAATGAAGACACTTCAGATCAGCCTGTAATTGAGCAGGGGCATTTTTTTCAGTGGGAAATCTTCCACTGAAGAGCTGAAGGGGAAAAGGTTTTTAAAATGCTTTCCAACTTTTTGGTGAGGGAACACACACATTCTCCAAAACTGATTAGGATATACCACCTCTCCCAAACCATTTGAACATTAATTGAGATTTTTATATTAGGAGAAGAGGGAAAGAGAGGGAAAAGGCCAAGGTAAGAGATAAGAGACAGGTGACCAGAGAGAGAGAGAAGGAGGCGACAGAGGAGGTACAGCAATTGAAGAAGGAGAGAGAGAAGGTGGTGACAGAGGAGGAACAGCAATTGAAGAAGGAGAGAGAGAAGGTGGTGACAGAGGAGGAACAGCAATTGAATTTCTAATACAGGAACGGCAAATTAACATGTTAACTTTTAGGCTACACAAGAAAATTATTCAATAAATAAATTAATTAATAAATATGCCGCGAGTTTAACCCCCCCAATGGTAGACCCAAAGTTACGCCCTTAATGCCACACCAATACCTCTAACAATATTATGCAATCATTTCAGACTAAAACAGTATATCTGATTACTAAGGCTATTTAGTACCTAAAAGTGAAGTTAATTTGTCTGGTGCATGAACAATAGGAAATGTGTTGATATACAGTTAAGAACAAAATGATTCATACCCCTGGCAAATATTGATTTAATGTTGACTTTCTCTTGACCATGTTTGTTCTGACTGACAATGACACTGCCACATGGCTAAAGGTTGTAAGACAATGTGGTAGAAACATGGAATGAAAAAAGAAGCATTTTCATTTTTTTTAACATTTTAATGAAAAATGGCATGTCCAAAATTATTCATACCCTTTTTAAATAATCAGTGGAAACATCTTCATTTGCATTCATAGCTCTCAAAATGGTTCTTATAATACCTATGAAAGTAATTGTGGTGAATAATTACTTAATATTAACTTAGACTGGCAAAATTCAGGAAAGACTCAGGAATCAGGTTTATTCCGTTGCAAGCAGAGAGGGTAAAAATGGTCTATGGTCTATGTAGGCCATGGCACAGAAGCCTCTGTTGGATCAACCTTTCTCTCTCTTCTTCAGTTTTCCATCTAGTTTTCGTTCTTCTTCTAACAAACAATGCATTTAGTCACTTTTGTATGGGTTAAACAAAGAAAGAAGTTTGGCAGCAAAACAAGCCCACGTGGTTGGTTCTCCAGATGGCATCAGACACACCTACTCACACCTACTTCACACCCACCCATTCTTATCTGATCAGCATGAGGAGAGATATCCTATACATCAAAAATATCACTTATAGAATGTTCCAAACATTCTTACAATTAAATCATTACAATCCTTGTACAAGGTGTTCCTATGTTTTTCCTAGGTTTTTTAATCAGTCATATGGGTGTGTTTGGGGCGTAACATCATTTTAAACCAATGAGAATGACATCTGTCATACCCTTTAACGGCGCAAAGCGCGATATGTCAAATAAATGCATCGGTATTTTGACATTCAAAGGCGCATTTGAAGGAGGCTGCTTGCGAGACCGTATGGAATAGTCATTCTTAAACCATGCTTTACTAAAACCTAGCATAGCCTTCACGCATTTGCACTCGTCTATTACTTGAACTCATTGGCAAAGTGAAACTAACTTCACCAAGGAGTCAGTCAACAGTTATATGCAGTTACTTTCACTATTGACTGACAATGGGTTACCACCGAAAACATAGGCTGGAAAAAGCAACACTTACCCTAATGTTGCTCAAATGACTGAATAAAACAACATTTATCCTGCAGAGGAGTTGCTTATATCTCGTGACAGTGCGTCTTCAGCTGTGCTCCATACTGCCTCTCTCCTAATCACTTTTAACCGCCATTACCAATTTGCAAATGATGGTGAATAACTACTCATCATGAGATGTACAGTATTTCGTAATATCTTTATTCTAATTATGTTTCCCATTATAATCGTGAAATTTGTAATGCTTTGCATGGACGTGCGCTGGTGTGCGTTCATTAATGATAGAAGGATGGTGCGTGCACCTGCCAATATGACTGTTGACATGCGCTCTTAAAATAGCATATGAACAACTCGCCATTGACTTCTGACCAGGTTTAGGTGGTGTATGATAGCGATTTTTAGACAACGCGCCAGGCCCCTCCCTAGGTTGTTAATTGCCACACCCCTGGGCGCAATGTTTAAAAAATAAACGTGCAAAATACGGAATGACACTTTGCGCGGGTGGAAAACGAACTTTACGCCATGCGCTGGTGCCCAAAATACAGCCCTGTCATGATAGACTATTTATTCTAGCCTGACGAGCCAGACCCACATTAAAATGTAGGGTCTGGGCACTCACCGTTGGCAGTGCTCAGTCCGAGGGGCGGGATAATCGGTTGTCTTTCAAATTCCCTCTGCACGCAGTAGGACAGCGCTATGAGTCTAGGGTTGCCACCTGTCCAGGATTTTCCTGATTGTGCCGAATTTTCATGGTCTGTCCAGGAAAAAAAAAAAATCCTGGACACTGAATGTCCCGGATTTTTGTACATGATGCGCAAAATGTGTATTTCAGTTTAATTGAAGCGTGCCTACGTCCATAAACGTCTGCACAGCCTTATTGGCTCTATACAAAAATGACGTAGCATAACATGGGTGGTGGTGGTGGGGGCACGCACCGTGGAGGTTCATTAGAAATGGTAAGGTGGAGACGGAGAGTGTGTGGGACAAGGAGAGACAGAGAAAGTAAAGTATCCAGTGAAAAACAGTGAGTTACATTGTGAAAATGGGTGGAGAGACGGATGACGACGAGGGTGCAACAGGATGGCAGGCCAGTAAAGAAAAAACAGAGGTCGACGTGTTAACAGTGATTGGGTTCAGGGGTAGCCTGACGAGCCAGACCCACGTTAAAATGTAGGGTCTGGGCACTCACCGTTCGCAGTGCTCAGTCCGAGGGGCGGGATAATCAGTTGTCTTTCAAATTCCCTCTGCACGCAATGGGACAGCGGCAGCTTATGAGTCCCATCGCGCTTCCCACCAGCGGAGCTAGTTGGCTAGTTCAAACGTTTGCAAACTTAATAAAAGCTCGTGTCACACTGTTCGCCAGCAGCAACATCCATCTTATTTGTTTTCAAGTAGCAGGGAATTCAAGCCAAACCGTTGCGACTCTGCCATCAATCATTATTTTAAGCCCACCTAACGACTATACACGATTTCATTGGCCTGAGTAAGTTTCGATTTCTGGAGCTCACAACCCAACGGAGAGTTGCTAGACTAGCCCTGGCAGCAAATGTAATTTGCCGCCGTTAGGGGCGCGTCTAGATTTCTAGGGTTAAACAGGAGAAGTACGCTATGTGGCTAAAACCATGCCCAGGCGATCCATTTTATGCTAGCTGCTCCCTGTGCCCAGCGAAATTTCTCATAAAACATGAAGGAAAAAGCATTAGATGACCACGTCAAAAGTAAAAAAAAACATCAAAATCGAACCGAAAGCTCACGTCAAACAAAGGCAATTTCGTGCTTTATTTCTCAATACTGCCCCCAGGTGTCCACAACTAAAATGTTGAAAATATAACAAAATAATAAAGGTCTGCTATTAAATAAAGCAATTAACTAAACAAATAACTAGAAATTGTCATTCTTACTAATTGTAGCTATACAATTGTCGCTTAGAATGACGGTTTTTATCTTGTGTTAGATGTGCGAAAGGCGCCGTTGCTTACAAACAAAAAGGTCGATTGGATGGTCAAAATGTCCAGGATTTTTGTCAGACACAGGTGGCAACCCTATATGAGTCCCATGCATTTTCCCACCAGCGGAGCTAGTAGGCTAGTTGTTTAAACTTTTGCCAACTTAAAAAAAGCTTAACTCGTGTCACGCTGTTCGACAACAGCAACATCCATCTTCTTTGTTTTCAAGTAGCAGGGAATTCAAGCCAAACTGTTGCAACTCTGCCATCAATCATTACATTAAGCCCACCTAACGTCTCTATACACGATTTGATTGGCCTGATAGAAGTAATTTTTCCAGCTCACAAGCCAACGGAGAGTTGCTAGACTATATTTATTCATGCTTAGGGGAGAATAGTAAGAAATGGTTGTGCTTAGCATATTTCTTAATGTAAAGCCCATGAGGAAAAGATGTTAAACATGATTCGGTGTTAAGAGATCTACACTTATCCTGATGAAGTGTCAGGAAAGAAACTGGAAGCCACAGAGGTTTGCAGGAGTTTTAATGTCAAAGTCAAACTTGTACAGGTAACATACCAAACCTTTCACTGCCCTCTTCTTTCCCTCATATCAAATGCGATTCATCTCATAATTACACTAAGAGAGTAACAAAGTCTCTCACATGAGCATAAAAACTGAATAAAGGAAAAAAAAATACAATTTAATATTAATTATTATAAGTGCAGGACTGAAGACCCTTTTAGCATGCCTTTCTGGTTAAAGATTTCATCTCTCTACAAGGTAGTTCTACTATGGCAGGTGGGAATAAATGGGAGGAGTGGGCAGAAATGGGTATGAGTTCACCATACAAAAATGTGTGTGTGTGTGTGTCTGCTCATGTGCATGTGAGCAGTGTGTGTGTGTGTGTGTGTGTGTGTGTGTGTGTGTGTAAAGGAAAATTGGTCCTCTTCTACCCCTCCTCCCACCATCAGAATGGGAACTGGTATATGCGAATGGAAATTGTTGGTATAGCATGCAGTAGAAAAAAAGTAGTCTCTCACGTTCATTCACACACACACAAGCACACACTGATGCCCCTCATGTTCACAGTTCAGAGCCTCCCTCCCTCGCGAAAATGTACAGGAATACTTACAGACTGCATTAAAACAGCAGTTATTATATAGCCAAAGAATCTGCTGTTTACCAAAAACAGACAAAAAATGCAGAGCAGAACTGGAGTGAGTCTCTCCACAAAACAAAAAATGCAGGTTCAGTTCATGCGGAATTCAATTCCTATTGAGTCTGCATCATTATTAGTGCTGTAGTCTTTTTTCCCCCTTTATGATTTCTACATCAATCCGTTTCTCTTGTGTTTTTTGTTTTGTTTTTGTAGTCGTGTCCAGGCACTGAAGCACCAGGGCTCCGGAATGGGTCAGTGGGTCCTTAAGGTCGCAGGAGAGCAGGAGGAGCCGGTGGGGATTTGGCGTGGCGGGACCGGACGGAGTCCCCAGCCTCAGCAAGGAAGGCTGCTCCCGTGAAGACAGTAATATGGCGCAGGTTTTGATTCACAAACGGTTTTAGCATGGCTTTCAAAAAAACAAATACAAAACAAAATTGAGACTTGAAAGTCTCTTCTCATTTAAGAACTATACAACAATGAGTCAAGAGTGCACAGGTAGTGCTGTTTAGGTAGATGAAAAAGACTTAAACGAGAACTGTGAGAAAACAAAACATGCTAAAATCTTTGGTGAATCTGGATCCCATTTCATTCATATTACAGTGTGTGGAGATTCAGGATCTGACTAGCTAGAGGTGGAGGTTGGGTGGAGGAGAGGGGAGCGTCTACTTGGGTGAGAATGGGGCAAGGTGTGGGAAAGAGGAAGTGTCAAAAAGGGTGCCCTCTAGTGGCCAGGAAGCCCCCATGGACAGGGAGGGAGAGCAACCTCCCTTGTGGCATTAAGAGCACACTGGAGAAGTGGGTCATCACTGACAACTCACAAACAGACTCGTGGTACCTGAGAGGTGTAGATAAGGTCTGAGCAGTGTCGGCCATTTAAACCATTGTTGTGTGTTGAATGCAGCAATTTAATCCTTGCGAGCTGCTCCAGCTCTGTACATGGGTTGATCCAGCGTTTGCCGCAAGATCAAAGGTTGCTCTCCATCACTCTCTGTCCAGCTTGTGAAAGAGATTTTACACACCAATACCCCTTGGCTCATCCCTTGGCTCAAGTGCCACACACACACAGAGAAAAGAAGGCTTAGCATCCCCTCCCTCACAAAAAAAATCTTTTGTTTTTTTTCCCGTTAACCAAATAAGCATTTGCTTATTATCATGCAGTGTCTATTGTACAGATTTGGTTTATCTATGGTCTCTACTAGAAAGGAATGCGGTTGGTTCCTTGTATACATTATAGTATAGATGTACCTACAAAGTCATCAGAATGCCTTCCCAGTAGTATTGTTAGAATGATTAGGTATTCAAATATGTTTAAATGTTTTACATATTTTTATATATAAACTGGTTGAGTTAAAGCAGGCAAAAATGCTACAGCTACAGTAGTGATCTTAAAAGCAATGTTGGACAGCATTGGCTTGAGCACACAAACATACACATGACACACAGAGTTGTGTGTCCGTTTGTAAATGTATGCACGATGAGGAGATGAGCATTAACATGCATCTGTTCACATATAAGAAATGTCTGTGTGTGTGTGTGTGTCTGTGTGAGTGTGTGTCTATGTGTGGAGAGTGTAGAGGAACATGTCAGAGTAAGAAGAATAAGACACATGAAAGAACCTATACAAGCGTGAATACGCATCACTGCATTGAGATTAAAGAAAAGAAAACATGGGACAACTGTCACCATTGCCTGGAAACTGTTTCTTAACTGAAAGGCTAAACTGTCTGTTCAGAGGGGAATCACCCCATATAAGAGACAGATTAGATGTTACAAGTGGCATTTTACAATGTCCTGTTCTGATAACAGTGTTTGTTGATAACAGTACCTACAGGTGATATATAATTCAGTCTTAGTGACTCCTTTTTTCATTGACTGATAAGCCTAAACAGATTTTTCCTGTGCAATCTCATTGAGAATAGGTCCATGCTGGTCTGAAAAAACTGGCTCAAAATGTTGGTCTTTGGAACACATGGATGTGCTTGACAGACCGCCAACTTTTCTTCGCCGCTGCAATTCCAAGAACTGCCCCTAGAGGGCCGGATGAGCGGGGGATTAGCACATTTGCTCAGGGATGGGCCAAGCAGCACATCATCCTTATGATGCACAGTTGGGGGTTTCAGACAAGGATTCTCAGTTTATTTTAATTCAAATGAAAGTTCAATTGGACTATTTCACTGATTTATTTGGCTTCAGGGCTACACCTGTTTTAACAGATGTTTAACCCATTTTGATTTTTTTAGGGTCCTGCAAATTTGAGGGAAATCAATGTTAGTGGACCTTTCTTTTTTTCTCTTTCTTTGTCTTTCTCCCACTCACACTCTCTCTCTCTCTCTCTCTCTCTCTCTCTCTCTCTCTCTCTCATCTTTCTGTCTGCCTCTCTGCTTCTCCCGGGCGCTCACAGGTACACCTCTCTGCGTGAGAGTGTGAGACAGGAGGTGGTCTTGTAGTCGCCGCCGGTCCGCGTGAGCGGGATGACTTCCGGGGTGCGCTGTTCCTCCTCCTCCAGGCGGCTGCGTCCGAACCCGGCACTGCTGAACGTGTCGTAGGAGGCCGAGGTCATTTTGCGGTTGAGCAGGTTGCGGTTGTGGTCGCCGACGTTGCTGTTGCGGTCTCCCAGCGGGTCTCCGTTGGCCAGAGTGTCCCGGACGTGCCTGCGCAGGCCGGGTCTCCGTCCGCCCGAGCCGCCGCGCTCCGAACCCTCTCCGTCTTCGTCGTCCGCGTCTGGCTCGCTGCCCTCGTCGTCCTCGTTGTTGTTGTTGCGGTCACCTCCGACCCCCATGCAGCCACCGGGTGAGGCAAAGGTGGACAGGCGTGACGGCTCGTTGCCGGGATGCCTCCGGGGCGAAACCTGCACGGGCATCCAGCAGGTGTCGGAGTGGCCGAACTCGTCACACTCCTGCGTGCACTTCCCTGTCAAGGCCACGTCGGGCAGCTGCCTTGGGTCTGGGAGGGGGACAAGACAGAGTTTGGGTTTGAGTCACACTGCTTCTGATGGGAGCAATGTGTAGCTGTGCAAACTGAACAGTGGTGCATACTGACGTCAATGCTGAGTACTATTCAAATGTACTGATATTGATGGCAAACTGACATGCAGACGTGTGTGTACATCATGTCTAATGAGCAATGGCTTACTTACCACTGTTACCTAACTCTCTTTTATCATTTTTACAGACAATAAAGTTATGAGGCCAAAAAGTCATTCACAAATGTGTAAATCAGAGCTAGACCTGCCATTATTCCCTTGAGAGCCATTGATTTAGACTCCGAAAGCACCTTTCCCACTGCTCCCTGGCATTCTTTCAGACTTCAGTGCAGCTCTTACTTTATGATCTGTTACAAGAAAGAGCTATACTGCACTGCATATAAACTATAGAGAAAGGGCAGGTGAATAAAGGTAACCCCAACATGCAGCTTACCGGTATATATATATATATATATATATATATATATATATATATATATATATATAAATAATAATAATTTGTGTGTGAAAGAAGACTGATCTCCTTGACAACCTGACAACCATAAATATAATCATGAGCACACATGCACAAATAATATTCTGCCGCATGTGTGTGTGTACTCTGGGCTGTCTATTTTGGGCATGCTTAATTCAAGGACACCATACAATTTGAAGACTGCTTAAGCTTCCATTGACATTGTGGGATTCAAGAGGAAGCGCACACTCCTCTTAAGAATAGAGGCTGTGGATTCCTTACATATTTAGAGGGACAACTCAAACGCTTCTTGTATTACAAAATTTGCATGGAGCTGAAATATAAGAACCCAAATGTAAACCCATATTCGATGACAACATAAATTATAAATGCCCACCATTAAATTAATGAACACCAAAGGGGAGGTTAAGTTAGAGGACTCAGCTAATCAAAGCCATTTTACAGTTTACAGAGGCAATTTTGTAAACTGCTGTACTAGGTCAGGAGTAGAATTATGGTCCTTCAGTGCGTTTGAACTGCATTATGCACAGAATTTGATAAACAAAAAATGACTTCAAACAGATATCATGGGCCACAATCCTACCATGTAATAATAATCTATAAAGCTTCAGGTCATGTAAAACAATTTCAAGCAACAGTTTCCCGTAACGCAGCCTTCACATCCATTTAGGCGCTTCAAGCGCAGTTCTCATCTCTAGCACATAAATAATTCTTAACATAGTTGCTCTACTATGCAGAAATGAGTTCAAAAACTCTCCTAAACAAAAAAAAAACAGTTGGCATTCCTTTGATATTCTAAATTAAGCATTCCATCATTGGTTTATTTATCAGGCCTTCCCATCCTTGTTATTTTCACGAGGGCATTGATTACATTTTTGGCCTTCCACGAAAAAATGTTTTTAGATAATTACACAAAACCCCTCCAAACTGAAACTGCCTGAGAAGCTCTCATTAACCCATTTACTCCTAAAATGCCTGCTAAAAACGCCTATAGAATCCTATGGCATTCTAGACTAAATAACCTTATTTCCTGAGGGTTTTCTGAAAACATACTAAAAATTGTCAACGTCTACCAAAATTTAATATCTAAGCCTCTGTAGCACCTAGAAACATGAAATAAAAAGCATGCTGCGCTACGCAGCATCCAGCGGGAGAGTCAATGTTGCGCTATGCAGCATCCGGCGGGAGATAGAATGTTGCGTCATGCAGCATCCAGCGCGAATGACCAGCCCTTCTGAGCGGCAGAGGTGGGCTTTTGTAGCATAGGAGTGTTTTAGGGCTCTTTGGCTGTGTGTTGGGGTGTGTGTAGTAGGTTATTTGGCTGTGTGTTGGGGTGTGTTTAGGAAGTTCTTTGCCGGTGTGTGGGGGTTCTTTGGCTGTGTGTTGGGGATGCATGCAGAGGTTCTTTGGGTGTGTGTTGGGGTTTTGTGTGGGGTTCTTTGGCTGTGTGTGGGGATTCTTTGCCGGTGTGTTGGGGTCATGTGGGGATTCTTTGCCGGTGTGTTGGGGTCATGTGGGGGATTCTTTGCCGGTGTGTTGGGGTCATGTGGGGGATTCTTTGGCTGGCGCACACTCACCATTCTCCACATGCTCCTCTTCGCCCACACTGCCCTCTGGAGTGGTCCTCTCGTAGCCATCCTCTGGCAGAGGCAGTGCCCCCAGCCGTGGCCCCGACGAGCTCTTGCTGCTGGGCGTCTCTGAGTCCTCCAGGCCGCTGTCGTAGCAGCCTGGGTCCTGGGGCTGGCTCACCACCGAGAAGGTAACGCGCCGCAGCGTCTGCTGGGAGAGGACATGCAGAGAGGAGCCACATGAGGACTGCAGGATGGCCATCTGCTTGCATTCACACACGTCTCTAATAGTCTCAGCTTGATGACAAAGACATCTTATGAAGCTATCAAGCAGCACTTGCTTCCTTGGGAACCATTTAAATCATTATAATCTGTCATTATTTTGTCTTCACTGCTGGCCATAAAGCAAAAATAGCTGGAGAATGAATTGCAATGAAGTTTCCATAGTGTTTTTGTGTTAGGAGGGGGAAGGGGGCACAACTGCATATAATTAAATAGTGCAGAACAAAATGTACTGCTGTCAATGGCATTAAATTTGCCATGCAAATATTGGAACAAACTAATAATGAAACACACACACACACACACACACACACACACACCTTGTGGCAGTGGCTCATAGAGAACGACACAGATGGGGAGGAGAACTCTCGTCTCTTTGGTGGAACATTAGAAATTACACGCTGAAACTGGAGCATGTGTTTTATTACTGAAACAAGGGCCCTAAGGAATCATTCTCCGAAGAGGAAATTTGTCCCCTTTCAAGAATTTAATCCACAGAAATATCTGTGAACGCACATGTACATTCACGGACACACACACACACACACACATATATATTATATAACCAAATTGAGTTTCCATTAAGATGGACTCCCACTGGAGGGAGAAATGAAGTGTTTTTTTGCCACAGATTAGGGTGACTGGGTACAGTAGGTCTCCAGTGACTGTAAGGAAGTGATGGGCAGCTGCTAAATGCACAGTAACCACATTAACACGCCCCACTGTCAAGCTTAATCAAGGTGATGAAGGATGGAAAATGAGTGTGAGAGAGAGGGATGGAGAGTGAATTAGGATATGATAGAGAGAGAGAGAGAGAGAGCAGAAGAGAACAGAGGATGGGGAAATAGAGAGTAATGAATGTGAGATTAATTGAACGTTTCATTTGACACTGAGGCAACATCAAAAGTTATGAGCCCCCTCCCCTCCTTCATGGTCAAAGTGAAAAGAACTCACTAATTCGTTGACCAGGCACTCCATTCCAGAAATGAACGTTATGTCTTCACATTCTAAGTTGATTCTGCTCATTACTGGTAGCTACGGCAGCATAGACACACTATAGTAATTTGCTCAACTTCTAAATGTCACTGGACTCAATAGCATTTACTGGGTGAAATACTGGACTGACTTGCACACAGACTTGTGCTTATACAGTAAACAAGTCAATGACAGCAAAGGGCAGCTGGGGGTCATCACAAACACAACAAGCAGATATCTATAGGCTACTGGCCAGGTGAGAGGGCTGAAGGCTAAAACCAGAGACTTTCTAATGAGGAGACATAGCAGTAAAAAAATCCTCCATAGAAATGCATGGGGTTAGTTTGTAACGCCAATATGGCAGTAGTGTATACATGTCCGGCCCCTTGCTATATAGATAGATAGATAGATAGATATTTTATTGATCCCCAAGGGGAAATTCAAGGAAATTCAATTCTATATGCCTCCCCATTCACTTCAATATGAAAATAGCTGCCCGATAACTGCCCAAAGTGCGTTACCAAGATGGCTGCCGAGTGGGGGGACTTGCCTATAAGGACTTTGGTAAGACATCTCTAATTAGTTAAACATCAGCACTGCATGAAAATAACCTGTGAAGGTAAGTGTTGAGAACATTGAAATACATAAATACATGCAAAGAAACAGAAGCATGCAAAATGTCCAAAGAAGTAAATTATGTGATGAAGACGATTAAGTAAATGGATAATGTACCTCCATGATAATGTTTTCCTTCCACTCAGTCATCACTCCTGTCTATTCAGCTAATCTCAGAAACAGTTTTCACTCTCTCTAAATCTTTCATACAACCCTTCCATCCCCCACCCATCTCTTTCTCTGTCTATCTCTCTCTCACACACACACAGCTCTTACACAGGCTGGTTTATGATGTGCCCGATCAATGCCTTGCCCTTGACCTGCTTAGGAGTCCCACTGGTGTGCTTCCCATAAGCACGATTTATTGACCCATAATTCCACTGTCTCACCCGCTCGCTCTCTTTTTCCCAGACTAACACACTTTCTGCCATGAGGTAGAGGCTATACATCCTGTGCTGTTGACCTTACAGCATCTAACAAATCGCAGAGGCACTTAAGGTCAGTGTATGTGGTGAGTCTGTACAAGGGAGGCGATTTATTTAGGCAACCAAAACACAAAGAGCGGTGTATAAGAGACAAAGTTGATGGATGTTTTGACCTTGGTCTGTCTCTGGCACAAGGTAGATTGGCAGCAGCCAAGGCATGCTGTGACATAGGCATGCTATTACAACTTTAATAATTAATGGACTGAGGAGAAAACACTGCCTACTGTTAAAGCAGTAAAATGGAGAAACAGGCAAACAGGACAATGAAATATGCAGGGGTACATTATATTGGGCTGGGACTGGGAGTATGATCAAATACCAGTGTAGCACTATAAGCAATATCTGCTTTACTGATTTGGTTTGTGCTCTCTGACTAAAACTGGTTGAATTTAAGATGCGGTAAGGATGATATTTTTAGATAACTTTACAGTATGCTGCCTACCTGGTCATATGAAATTAGTTTTTTTGAGTACCCACCACTCCATAAAATGTATTTTAATATTATTTATTTCTACCCTACTATAATGTTATTACTTAAAATATATTATAAGGTGCAAAAATCTACATTTCTGGACATCAGACGGCCCTTGTTACATGTGAACTTAACTTTCAACATGGTCTGACTGCATTAACTGATCAGAAAACTTTAAAAGTGATGGATATCACTGTTTGCCTGTCAGTCATTTTGTACCATGAAGGATGTGACACCACCGAAGGGGGGTTGTACAGTGTCTACCAAAAATGACAACATCAACAATAAAGAGGCAAAGGCCATTGATTCACCAGTCTCACCACAACAGGATTAAACTATAAACTATAAGTTGGTATAACCAGGGATTTTTTTGTGATATATTGTAGATTTAAATACAAGTTTAGGCAGTCTTTAGATATTTCTGAGTGTGTACAATGGATCGTAACTTCAGGAAATTTGTGAATGTGTGCAAGGAAGCCCAAAAGTCAGTGACTTTGGCTTGTTTTATTGTGTAAGTGGCATGGGCGCTCTCCTGTCCCTGCGGTGGGGGAGGTTAGACGCTTGGATGCAGGCCAGAGCTCCTCCGACAGCACTCTTACCGCTGGAATGTTAATGGTGTGTGACAGCAAACATAACAAGCCTCCTCCTCATCTGACACAGCCCATTTCCCTACACGGTGTGTGTGTGTGTGTGTGTGTGTGTGTGTGTGTGTGTGTGTGTGTGTGTGTGTGTGTGTGCACGCGCACTATTGTTTAGGTGTGTATGACAGTAGAACATATTGCAATGCGTTTGGCAAGTTCTCCAAAAGAAGTGTACAGAACACCAATCACTCATATATTAAAAAAAAAAAACATCTGGCAACCACCATGTGGGATATGCAGAAACTCCCTGTTCTCTTAAGTGGGTGTGTGCGTGTGTGTGTGTGTGTGTGTGTGTGTGTGTGTGTGTGTGTGTGTGTGTGTGTGTGTGTGTGTGTGTGTGTGTGTGTGTGTGTGCGTGTGTGTGTGTGTGTGTGTGTGTTGTGTTGTGTGTTGTTGTGTGTGCGTGTGTGTGTGCGTGTGTGTGTGCGTGTGTGTGCGTGTGTGTGTGTGTGTGTGTGTGTGTGTGTGTTGTGTTTGTGTTTGTGTTTGTGTTTGTGTTTGTGGGTGTGTGTGTGTGCGTGTGTGTGCAATACACAAAGTTCAACTTGGCCACAACACTAATTAGGATTTAACATTCATACCTAATGCTTCAAAGGACGCTCCCTGATTAATTAGTCCTTGTAGCTCTCCTTGTTGCATGACTTTGCATATTCAACAGACAGACATTCTGATAATGAATAAAGGATGGAGTCAGTCATACATAGCACAAGGGTAGCTCAAGCATAGCTCAACTCATCTGTGGAACAATCAGCCTCTAAAACAACAACACACACATTTTTGATACACCACTGCCTTTTTGTACTGTATTGCTGAGTAAACCTATTTTCAAAATGACTAGCACTGTGGTTAGCACACAAACCCACAGGCTGCACCATTTTACAGCAACTCAACCTATTAACAGAGGTCAACCTATTAACACAAAACAGAGTAAATGACAGACCCTTGACATATCCAGACATACAAACACTCAAACCTCCAGACCCATGCACTAAAACCCCTACACGAGCGCACAGCCACTCCAACACAAGCTTAAAACAATCATACAAGCAAAAGTGCATCCTCACAAATGCATGTGTAAAAGCACTCAGGCATACCAACGCATTCACAAAGAGACACACAAACAAAAAGGAGTCACACAAGCATATAAAAATCTCTCGTCATCCAAACAACTACACGAGAATTCAGCTCAGCCCACAGAGACGATACCTGACTTTATAAGTAAATTCATTTGACAGGCTGATGTGCTTCAGCACACGGATGACTGAGCATGTGTGAAAGCTGAATTGTCAATGTTGTCCTGTTTTTAATGCAACTGTTTTTGACACTCCGCACAGCTTTCATTTCTACTGCAACAGAAAGGTCAGTGGTGTGTGAGCGTGCCTTTGTGTGCCGCATGTGTGTGTGTGTGTGAGAGAGAGAGTGAGAGTCTGTATGTGTGTGTGTGTGTGTGCGCACTTGTGTGTGAAGTCACTGCTCTGCAGCATGAAAATTGCAGTCTAACCTGCAAGCCTGTCTTGCACCACGCTTCATTGTTGAAGAAAAAAAGGATGCCCTTTTCGCCTCTCTTTTCTCTCTCTCTTTCTCCCTCTTTCTCTCTCTCATTCTCCCTCTCCTGATCTTTCTCCTCCTTCCTTTGTGCTCTTCTCCTCCTCTTCTCCTCCTCTCCTCGTTTCCCCTGATTACTCCTTTCTCTCCCTGCCCTCGCTCACCGTCCTCCTCCTTTCTCCTCTACTGTCTCCCCTTCTCTCCTGCTCTACCTCCCGCTCTGTTCTCCTCCGTGGTGGGCTGGCTTCCAGGTGATTTAGAGGAAGGCTCAGCAGTATCTGACTATCAGCACCAGGGCTGTGCAAAGAATAATAATCACCATGCAGAGAAAGAAGCACTGCAGAGAGAGAGAGAGAGAGAGGGAGAGAGAGAGGTGAGAAAGGGAGGGAGTTATAGAGAGAGTGGAGGAATGAAGGATAGGGTGGATAGAAAATGAGAGGAAACATAAAGGTAGAGAATAAGACACAAAAGGGAGGGCACATTCACACACATACACAAAAGCATGCACACACACATACACACTCAAACGCGTGCACACACACACACACACACACACACACACACGTGTGCACACACAAACGCATGCACACAAGCACAAAAGCATGCATACACACATACACACACAAACGCGTGCGCACACACACACACAAACAAACACACACACACGTGTGTACACACAAACGCGTGCGCACACACACGCACGCACACACCCACACATGGATTAGCGCATATTAACTTCAGCCCGGGTGTCATCTGATCACTGCAAAGCAGTCACAAAGAGTGTGTGTGAGAGAGATACAGAAAGAGCACCCCTAGTGGTGTAACTGTGGAAATGCTGACTTTACAAAGACACAGAGCACACGAAATCACTCGAGGCTTTGAAGTGCCGTCTATTTTGTTCCATCTTGTCATTACACCATTCAGTCGCTGGATCTTGACCATACATGTGTGCGTAATGGCTTGGCTTATCACGGTCAGTGATGAATGACTATCCTTTCCTTTCACTCACGCTCATGTCATTGTCTAACATTACTCTAATGACCTGTCTGTGTGCAGTGCTTAAATACCTGCATTTACAAACTGCCTTGTCTCATGAAGCCCATCTTATTTCGTATACATTCCACTTTGTCGATAATTGAATTCAACCAATGTCGCTATCAAATGCCACTGGTCTTTTAAAATGCATTCAGTAGAAATGATCATGGCAGGGCTAGGGCCTGACGCTTACTTTCCTCCCAAGGAGCACATGTGCATTCAATGGCGCAGACATAATTTTTGTAGCACAATGAAAACTTATCAATTAAAATAATTATGAGTAGAGAATTTTAGTAATGCAATGAATAATAATCTTTTTTATTAGTACAGGGATAGGAGAATACATTTACAAAGCAAAATTATTTAATTAATCTGAATGGTTACTGAGGGTTCAGTAATTATAGGCTTAATTTGGTAACCTGACTCCTACCAGATGAATTTCGTTCCACCTAGCTCCACTCACATCCATCTGGGATCGCTGCCGTTGAGAGTGTTTTCGGCACCAGATTTTATGGTACAGCCAATCAGGACGCAGGGCGGGAGTTTCATAAATGTGACGTAGCGTAGAAGCGACTGTAAGACTGTTCTCAGCGTCACGGGTTGACTTCGATGTGAGTGGTTGAAGTAGCACGTCAATAGATGATAGACAAGTGGCTTATCCAATCATAAGCAAGGATTTTTTATAAGGCCCAGCCTTCTGAAACACCTCTCCAATGGATCAATCCCAGATGGATGAGTGGAGCTAGGCGGAACGAAATTCATCTGGCGAGAGTCCGGTTATTCATTTGGTGCATTCTGGTAGTATCTGAAGAAAATGTTGGACTATCTCTCCAAGATAAAATAGACTCTATTTCAGTCAAATCCATTGCAGTCGTTTTCCCACTAGGCCCACAACCAATTATGGACAGAATTCAAGATCATGTCCATGGCACAATAACACAAATCAACAAAATAATATTAACTGCTGCTTTAAGTCACAGGAAAGCCACATGTTGAAATTGCTGAAATCAAAGGATGTGCTGGCATCCCGTCGGAGCTGAGGAAAACAGCTGGTGTCATCATCATTAGCACACACGCTGCTAAATACATTTTACAGTTAGCATATGTCTATTTTTTAGTGGAATAGTATACTGTCAAACCCTCTATATGCCTTTTGTCACAGTCAAGCAACAATCCACAATGGACAACATGAGTGTCTATACAGTATGTGTCTGTATAACTGAGTCTCTCTCTTGCACCACGCTTCATTGTTGAAGAAAAGAGGATGCCCTTTTTGCCCTCTCTCTCTCTCTCTCTCTCTCTCTCTCTCTCTCTCTCTCTCTGTGTGTTTATTATACACAAGAGGAAATAGATGTTCATAAATTCTCTTTGCAGTGTGTCTGTGACTGTGCTGATGAATCACTCAGCTTGGTACACAGCAGCTGTTATTGTGTGTGCTGAAGTAAACAGGATGTCCCAAGTACAGTCTGGCTTTGTGCAGGTTTGGGTCTGCATGTGTGGGTGCCTGTGATGCATGTGTGTATAATGATGCTATAAAGAGTCTCCCAAAGAGGCCTTAATGGACAACGCACGCGCACACACACACACACACACACACACACACACACACACACACACACACACACACACACACACACACACAAAATGCTCTACAAACCAAAAGACCAGAAGTGACCAGAAAACCGGTAGCCAACACTAGAGGGCAGTCTAGGAGCTATTTTACAACACCACTTTTCCTTTGCTGCAATTTCCCGAGCCAAGACAGTTTCTCTGGAGGAGCCAAGCAAGAACTACCTCATTAGATGCCAAAACTGCAAGAGGTCTTTCAGCCATTTTACTCAGAGACAAACACATCATGGAGGCTAACTAGGCACCCTCCACATTCTCTCTGAGTATTTACTGGTGACTGCTTTAAACTAGACTCAATTCCAACTGTGCAGCCACCCGCTTCACATTACAGTAAACGTGGGAAAGCAGTGATATGATTGCTTAATTTGACGCAGATAGACTCATCCTCTATGATATAAATACCTTCTCTAAGATAGTTGAACTGATCCTACTGAGGTAATTATTTATTTCATGCGTGAAGAGACTGGGCCTGTTTTGGAGATGTTGGCGTCATAGAGAAAAATGGGCCAAATGACTCCCAACTGAAAACGTTAGTGACAGCCAATATCATGTCCACTGAGCCTTCCTGAGTAATTAATGCTGTTGAAGGCATTTCAGGCTGTCAACTGATGTCTGTGAAATGGGGCACTTCTAATTCTATTTTCTTCCCTTTCAGATCCAGTTTCCCATGTGACCTGAACAATATGTTATATGTACCAAAATAAACAAATAAAAACAGTTTCCTGAAATGGTAGCTATTTAAAATGATCCCTCTGGTCATATATTAGTCAGATAACGGATCAGAAAAGTGCTCTCTGGTATTTAGAGCAAGGGTTCATAGCCTCTTTATGTCTCTGTGACAGAGGCTGAAAACACTGAACAAGTTTAAATGTCATACAAATACATGGTAATTTATTCATTTGTGACACAATATCTGAACAACAGCTTTCTGTGTTTGCTGGATCCTATATACGCAAGTGTGTGTGTGTGTGTGTGCCAGTGAAATAAATACCCCATGGTGCTGACAGGGATACTCCTACACACATACGCTATCTCCTATTGTGAATTAGCTCTGGCCATCCGGGCAGTACAATGCCCATGGTATGACTGACCACATCTGTGAATAATGGTATTGTGTGTGTGTGTGTGTGTGTGTGTGTGTGTGTGTGTGTGTGTGTGTGAGAGAGAGAGACAGAGAGAGAGAGAGCATGTGTGTGTGTGTGTGTGTGCGTGTGTGTGTGTGTGTGTGTGTGAGAGAGAGACAGAGAGAGAGAGAGCATGTGTGTGTGTGTACGTAAAGAATAATGGACTGAATAAGGATGTCCAGTCTTGAATTAGTGACATCCCTACACTGAAATAAGACTGAATAGAACAAACCAGGCACCACACAATACCTCCCCACTCCCCCTTACTTCACAAAACAGTGTGTGGGGACGGACACAATAGGTGACAGAGGATTTAACACACACACACACACACACACACACACACAAAACAGAATTATGAGAGGCCATATAGGTCGTAAATCTCAGCTACACTCTCTCACACACTATCAAACCTGTCTCGCACACTATGAATAAAACAAACAAACAAACACACACACACACACACACACACACATACACACACACATGCACACACACACAACCCCCAATACCCTACACTGCACAATCCTAACCTCGCAGTTGTTTATAGCTGGAACCTATTCACCCTGTAGACACACACACACACACACACGCTAAGCCTGAGCCTCTTCAGTGTCCTGCTGGGGACCATGCTCGCAGCCATCCACACACCTCCCACACACGACCTCACACAGGGTGAAGGCACACACACAGACACACACACACAGACACAGCCATGGACAAAGAGTCCAGAAATGTGTCGCAGCGGGCTGCAGTTTCCTTGACAATAGACTCTGTGTCCATGTGTGTGTGTGTGTGCCTGTGTGTGTGAGAGAGAGTTAAAGAAAAAGGGATAGAGAGTGAAAGCGTGAAAAGTGAAGGAGACACTGCTGTCTTTATCCCATGTCTGGGTCTTTATGGTTCTCCTGACGCAATCCGTCATATTTTTATATGAGTAACGACACCACTTCGTCGGCTCTTTTGATGCCCTTTGAGACAAAACCGCTTTCAAGTGAAGCAAATTACTTGGACGTATCTCTCCATCTGTCTGACTCACCAAATCGATGTGCATATCTCATATCCTCACAGTGAGCCAAACACTTTCTTTTTTTAAAAACTATTAAATACTCCAAGTATTAGAATGAGCTCATTTCAAAACAAAGTGTTGTTTACTGTTCCCTGAGCACCCAGGGTGGATTTGTTAGCAGCCGCACTATGCAGGCGAGGCTCCCTCTCCTCTCTCATGCACCTGGGCTGCTTTCCTCCAGTCTCAGCACAGAGTCTTGATTCAGCCAGAAGGGAGAGAGAGAGAGAGAGAGAAAGAAATGGGGAGAGGGAGAGAGAGAGTGTATGTGGGAGAGAGAGAGAGAGAGAGATAATGCTTTGTGCGAAACGAGCAGCACGGCTGGAAGGCGTCCGGCTGAAACGCGGCCAGTCTTGACAGGCATGGCCCTGGTGTGACCGCCGCACTCTCTCGCTCCCCTTCTGCCGCCAAGACGAGGGTGAGAAACGAGTGACCGAGTCGTGACGGGTCGTGGCCGATCGGCAAGCGTGGTCACAGAGCAAGTGGGGGCGGGTGTATGTGAGAGTGAGTCAAATGTGGAGTGTCAGTACTTTTCTCCGAATATTTTCCTCTCACACACCCAAAGTGATCAAATGACATTCGAGAGAGTGAACACTAACACATGGACATCATGTCCATTGTGATTAGCGTAAGCCTCCGGCTAAATTCGGTTCATGCTGTCAAACAGCTAAAAATACTGATTATGTAGCAGTGTCCAAATAATCTTTTAATGGCCATTCCCATGGCTCAACATGTTACCTTTCACTTCATCTCTCTTCAGTTTGTTAGTCGTCTAACATGTGTTTTTTTCCCTGTCCTCCTTAAATCTTCTTCTTCCGGTTGTTTTTTTAGTTGTGCGATCTCCTTCACTGCACCAATCAAGAGGCAGCACTTAATCTCCCGGGGAACATGTTTGTGGCTTTAATTGGCCATTTGATATGCATGGCTTTGATTTAATTTTGAAGGAGTGCAGATTTTTCTGGGAGGAGGGGTGTCAGGGGTGGGGAAGTGAAGGCAGATGTGGTTGTGCACACAACAACTTAATATTTGATATTTCATAGACAAATAGACAGACAGATATATAGATAGATTGACAGATAGATAGATAGATAGATAGATAGATAGATAGATAGATAGATGATGTTGAGTAACACCTTCTACCTGACCTTGGTGACGGCATATGTGCATTCCTTGCATACTTGAGAGCACTACAGAACGGAGCCTATTGCGTTATTCTGGTTAGGCACTGCGTGGGCCGCCCTCTCTCATCTCTGAGGTCTTTTCTGTAGACTAATGTGGGCAGGTGGGACGGAAACTGACACACTCTAACACTAGACAGAGCCCTAAAAACGAACCCACAGGCCCCAACAGGCCCACTCATTTATATAAGTCACACACACACACACACACACACACACAAATGTGTGTGCGTGTGTGCACATTCACACACATACAAACACACATACACACACACACACACACACACACACACACACACACACATACCCACACACAGATAAATGAGCAGAGTATCAAAGGTCTGAGTCTATGCTTAGACTTGCCTGAAGGATAGAATTTGAAGGTGGATGGCAGGGATCATTCCCAATCTCCAAACGCTCTAACCCTTCCTTCCTCACAATCCTCACACACACACACACACACACACACACACACACACACACACACACACACACACACACACACACACACACACACGCACACACAACCATGCACACACACACACACACTTGCCCACTCCACTGCAGGATGATTTTAAAGATCTTAACACTATACAAGTACCTATTTTTATGCTTTTACTAAAAACAAATGTCCTACCATCCAATGTCTCTCTCTCTCTCTACGCCTGTACGCTCTGTCCTGGCTAAATCATATTGAATTTCTACCCATCACACTCACTTTTGCTGTGCCCCTCACTTGCTTTTTCTGCCAATCATTCAAACATGCACACACACAGACACACACATAGAAACACACACACACACACACACACA
>NC_063189.1:31214389-31234389 GCF_017589495.1 Alosa alosa | reverse complement strand
GTGCAGGGGGGAGGCACACCTCTTCCACTAACAACCACGTCGGCACTTTCTATATAATTATTTCATTAACTTCACTTAATTTATTTCACTTGAGAATCTTCTTTTTTTTGCTTATGGCTACTGTATAGCCCAGGCTGTATAGCCCTGCCTCTCTCCAAACTGAGCAGAATCATGTAGTGTGAGTCAGGCCAGAAAGGCTTAAATGACTGCTCCTGTCTAAATACACACTCCTTTGCTCTTTCAAAACATGTGCTCCCAGAACTGACAATTTCAGATAATTATAAATTCATGTGGCAGGTGTTTTTTTTTTTCTCTACAAGTCTGGAAGTCCTGAAGGGATGAGATGATAACAAGCACATTTTGGCAAAAGCAGAGGTGAGGGTGTTCACACTCTCTCTCTCTCTCTCTCTCTCTCTCTCTCTCTCACACACACACACCCCACACGCACACACACCCACCCACACACACACACACACACACACACACACACACACACACACACACACACACACACACACACAGTCTCAGTCACTCACTTTCTAATCCTAGCATTAGAACCCTGTGAACGGAACATAATTGTGAGCATGAGCTGGTGGTGATTGTCACATTGCTGACATGACTCTTCCAGACCCTCCTCTGGACCCACTCTCTGAATCCTTAAACATCCATACTATGAATAATAAACATGCAGAAATCTCATGACCAAGTTAAATCAGTTGAGGCCAACAAAGTGAAATGCTAAAAAAGGGGAAGATTTAAATGAACGGAATTCCCATGACATTAAGGTTATTCCCCTTTGACCAACAACAAAGTCGCTAGAGAAAAGGCCAACGACTTTCCACCACATAACTGTGCATCATGTAATTTCTTAAACATGAGGACATATTTAACATGTACAGACCATTTCCTGTTCCGGTGGTTAAGCTTAGTCCTTGGCTAAAACATCTTTCCATGGGAAATCTCAACTTTTCTTTTATCTAGGACAAGGATAATCCATGCACAGGAAATCGGCCCAGAATGATATTAAACATTTCACAATCTCACCAAGGCTCTTAAATTCTACATCAATTATCTATTGTGACTTTGTAAAAGGAAAACCTTGAAAACGGTTCATTAGAGATTAAATGCACAGCCATAATTGTACCCACCCACAACATCAGACAATAGCCTTGTTACTCAAAAGCACAGAGACAGAGAGAGAGAGAGAGAGAGAGAGAGAGAGAGAGCACATAGTAAATGCCTTCCATGTGATGGTCCCTTTCACTCATATGCAATTTATGACCTTAACAACCAACTGAAAGCCCTGTCAGGTTACAGCCACGTCCATTTGGTGCATCAATTAACAGCTGAGATCTGACAACAACAAAAACATGGCCTAAAATACCTGCAAGTATAGACCCCCACTAGTAACAACACTGGTGTTACTGGATGTACTAGTTTAACTGATGGTTCACAAAGCAATTATCCAATCAGCATTTATCAATCAGACAGGCTTCATGAGCTGTGCATCAGGTCCAACTGTTTCAAAAGAAAACAGACGTATCTGTGGACGCATTTAGATTGCTCTGCAGCTCCGTCTGGCAATCTTCCCATTCGAGATGGTTTTGGCATCACCAAAAACCCAGGAACCAATCACAGCCACTAATCTGGCATAGGGCTGGCTTTATATGATGACAGATGACAGACAGTGGAGCATGGTTAGCAGTGCATTGAGAACTACCAATGGCTGCTCAGTGTTAAATGGCACAAACGTGAGTAAACAACTGCATTTAAAAAAAACCTACAAGATATGCTTGCTGTACTTCTGCAAATTCTGTAAGAATTTACAGTGCCAATTTAAGTTTAATTTCACTGCTGGATAGGCCCCTTGGAATTGAATGGTTTGGAAATCAGAATGATTTTTGGTCTGGTTTCAGCCAGACTAAAGTTTTGTCTTTTTTGAGACCCATACTTCTCAACACACATTTCAATGTCCCTTACCTGTTTGCCGTACTTGCTTGCTGTCTGGCAGCCATAGTCAGAGCATTGGTCTGAACCCAGCGACATGGCGTCAGCGTTGGCACTGCCTGTACTGGCCCCGTTGCTACCTGTGAAGGTGTTGGTGGGTGGCAGGTCCTGGACGGCCTGGTGCTTCTTGCCCTCGATGGGCGGCGAGTGTGGCTGCAGGTGGACGGCGGGCAGCGGGGAGCTGGACTTGTAGTGGCGTGCCAGGTCCGGGCTGGACTGGTGGTGGTGTCGGCGCGCTGTGCCCAGGCGTGGGCTGCTGGGGTCTCCGGCGGCAGCACAGTAGCGTGCGGCGATGCGCTCACTGGCGCTGGCGCTGTCCTCCTCGTCGTCATCGTCGTCATGCCGAGCTCCGCCGCCACCGCAGCCATTGACCGTCACGATGCCGCTGTAGAGCGAGCGCTCGGACTTGGCGGAGGTGCCCGTGGAGCGCTTGTCCCGCCGGGGCTTGCGTCCGCGCTCCGCGGTGCCACAGCCGCCACGCTTGTCGGCCTGCGACTGGGCCGAGGCCGGCGGGCTGAACAGGTCCTCCTCGGGCTTGCCAGCCTCGTAGCCGTTCTTACCCTGGGCCCCGCACTGGCGCGCCGTCACCACCAGCAGGATGACCAGGATGACGGCGGCCGCCCCTGCCAGTACGCCAATGGCCACGCTCAAGCGCTGCTTACCCAGGGCCCGCTCGCTGTCCGGGTCTCCCGCAATGTCCAGAGACAAGGGTGCTGCCAGGCTACGTGCCACCTGCACAGGGAGAGTGTAGAGGAAGAGAGGAAGTGATGGGCACAATGCAACAGGATCAAAACAAAGATGAAGAGATGAGAAGGGTTTTTTTGTGAGGCACAGTGGGAGATTCCAAGAAAAAGAAGGTCAAGAAAAGTAAATTGAGGGACAGAGAGAGACATGACCCAATTTAAGAACAATTAAATGAGGAGTTGAAGAAGAAATATTAAGAGAGAGAGAATGGTAAAGACAGGTAAAAGAGAGGGGGGAGAGAGAGAGAAAGAGAAAGAGAGAAGAGAGAGAGGACACTTTTGCACAGCTTGTTTCTTGTCTGCAATAACAACATGTTCACTTTACATAATTTTTGCAAGCTATTTAAGACTCCTTTCTCCTGATGTTATGCCAGACTTTCAATTATCATGTCACAGCTTCTATCTTCAATCATGTCATGGTATCCTTTCAGTAAAATGTGTGTGCCTGGACCCCTGGAGTATGTGCCTGTGTGTTTGTTTCTTTTGCTTCGCTTTCGCTCTGTGTGTGTGTGTGTGTGTGTGTGTGAGAGAGATGTATGTGTGTGTGTGTGTGTGTGTGTGTGTGTGTGTGTGTGTGTGTGTGTGTGTTACAATGCTTTAATGAGTTGTGGCTTCAAAGGACAGCTCACTAGTACCTCTGCCTATTACTTTGTCTGAACCCTTCATGGGCTCACTTCCTGTAACATATTGAGGAATTACAGTGATTCTACACACAGACCACCAACTATACAGTGTTCAGTGTACAGGACACATGTACACTACTTTTGATAAACTGACATACATATGAACTATAGAATGCTCAATAAATGTTTGTGAAACATGTTGCCCCCTGAGAAAACTAAGAGCAATTTCATAAGGGTTTGATGTAGAGCAGCATTGTTTACAGACGGCCTGTCAGATCAGCTTTTCCATTGTGTTTAATCCGAGACACTGCTACAGTCTCTTGTTCTACAACACAGGGCTGTGTTATTGCCCAGTGCGCTGCTCTCCACAGCCCTGCACCTGTCTAAGGTTTCACCTCCTTTCAGTTTCAGCTGTAAATGAATGTTTGGCTACTACCCCTTCAACGTGATCCAGCCACTGTTCTGACATAAACAGATGGCTGTTTTCATATTGTGAGTGCAACATCTCACAAACCAATTCAGCTCACTAGCCACATGGAAGACAGTGACCCAGGTTTGGCATATTGGCTTCAAGGAAGTGTTACAGCAGAGGCTACAATATCATTGTTGATTCAAAAGAGTAATGTATTTTGAGTGAAGAAATGTTCCTGCTGCCAAGGTCACAGGCATGCAGTAATGTTTAAACCTTCATCACAACAGCCATGAGATTGCAGTGCACTGGAAAGTGGAGTGTATGTGTTCTCTTCTAGCACTAAAAAAAAATAAAAACTCTAAGATGAAATAACCTTCTGACTTCTTCAATAAAAAGTGCATAAGAAATGTTCAAACTACCATGAATAGGGTAGAAACTCTTTTCCTGCTTTCAATATTGTGTGTCCTTGTTGACTCGTGGAGGCACTGCAGTCCTTTCACTGTGTATTTTCAATAGTGACATCCAAATGTAGGGCAAAGAAATAAGAAATCCTTCCTGCTTACCCATCCTACTCTAACCCAGTTCTTATCAAAAAGCCATCTGTAGTGCATATCAACACAGACACAAGAACACAATACTGGCAATGCTGCTATTCTGCTACTCACCTGAGCGTCCACCAGAGTGGCATTTGCCAGGCTCTCGTTGATGAAGACATGCACCAGGGCAGTGGCGCAGAGAGAGGGCACACCGCTGTCGTTAACCCGCACGACCAGCCGGTGCAGGCCTCGGTGCCGTCTCTCCAGGGGCTCCGTCAGGGTGATCACCCCGCTGGTGGGGCCAATCTCGAACAAGCGGAATGGGTTGCCCCCGACCAGGGTGAAGCGGAGGTCAGCGTTGGAGCCCATGTCCCTGTCAGAAGCGTCCACCGTGCGCACCACAGTCCTGGCGCTGCTGGCAGGGGACAGGAGGGCGTAGGACTCGTTGGACGGGGCGGTGACGGAGGGGGGGTTGTCGTTTTCATCCGTCACAAAGAGGGAGACAGTCGCGGTGGCTGAGAGAGGGGGGTCACCGCCATCGACTGCGCGCACGCGAAACGTGTAAGCGTTGCGGCGCTCGCGGTCAAAGGAGGCAGATGAGAAGATGGTGCCGGTGTTGTTCTCGATGGAGAAGACCTCGTCCCTTCTCCCACTGGCCTCGCCATCCTCGGCCTCAGCCTCGTCGTCCTCCACAAACAGGCTCAGCTCTGCGTTCTCACCCTCGTCCGCGTCTGTGACCGTAACCATGCCAACGGGGCTGTTGGCCAGCAGATTCTCCTTGACGTAAAAGGTGAAGACCTCCTGGACAAACTTGGGCGCATTGTCATTTCTGTCAGTCACCTGCACGACCACAGTGGCTGAGCCCTGCAGAGATGGGGCGCCCTTGTCCCGGGCGATCACCCGGAACTCATAGCGCTCTCTCACCTCGCGGTCGAGTGACCCCGTGGCGCGTATGTCCCCATTATCGGTATCAATGTAGAATGCCCCGTTAACAGAGGGGTCCAGGGAGTATGCAATCTCAGCGTTTTTGCCGCTGTCTGCGTCAGCTGCTACTACAGTGACCACCCTCTCACCTGGGGCATTGTTCTCTGCAAAGTGGACCTCAATCAGGTTCTGAGCGAAGGTCGGCGCGTGGTCGTTCACATCCACCACTCGCACCATCAGTGAGCTGTTACTGGAGAGGCTGGGACTCCCCGAATCCACGGCAACAATGGTCACGCTGTACTCACGTGTTGTTTCATAGTCAAGTAGGGCTGATGTGTGCAGGAAGTACTTCTTACGGTTCCTGTCAAAGGCCTCATCTGCGGCGGGTAACGGGGCCAGTGCGGTCTCCCCCGCTGGCTTGAGGGTGAAAGGCACGTCTCCCACCACGGTGCATGTCACTGCTCCATTCTCCCCTTGGTCCCGGTCAGACACCTGCACCAAGGCCACCGGTGTGTCCACCAGGACGTTTTCAGGGACCAGGGCAGACCCGTCCCGCACCGGGATGCGTCCAATCTTGCGGATCTCCACTACGGGCACGTTGTCATTCTCGTCACGGACGTTGAGCACCACGGTGGTGCGATCGGTGCGAGGCGGCTGACCGCGGTCGCGGGCTGTGACTGTAAACCGCAACTGAACTACTTCCTCGCGGTCGATCCGGTGGAGGACACTGAGCCAGCCGGTGGCTTCGTCCAGGCGCAGCAGGCGCCTTACAGACTCAGTGGCCGCACCAAACACATACTCCACCTGGCCGTTGACGCCCACGTCCCGGTCTGTGGCACGCACCTGTAGCACAGGTGTGCCGGGCGGGGTGTTTTCGGCCATCTCGGCCTCATACACAGGCCTGTCAAAGCGGGGGCTGTTGTCGTTCACGTCAGTGATGGCCACGCGGAGGAGAGCCTGCGAGGAGCGCGGTGGGTTGCCGCCGTCCCGCACACGCAGCACGAGCTCGTAGGAGTCGCGCGCCTCGCGGTCCAGAGGGCCTTTGACAATGAGCTGAGGCTGCTTCTCACCATCAGGTGTGTCAGCTACCTGCAACTCAAACACGCTGCTTCGCCCGCCACTTCCTCCGCCTGGGGCAGCTCCCGCCGCCATCATGGCGGCGTCGGGGCCTCGTCTGCGGTCCCCGCCATCTGCTCGTCCTATAGGCCCCCCTCCAGGGCGGCGGAGTGAAGAGGAGGTGGATGGAGCTGAGGGTCCCGCACCATCTTGGATGAGCTCATAACGGTCAATGCCGTTGCGTCCAAAGTCGCGGTCTGTGGCAGTGGGCAGGAGATAGAGAGTGCCAATCGGCCGGTTCTCCTCCACCGACAGGGTAAGGACAGGGGAGGGAAACGAGGGGGTGTTGTCATTGATGTCAGTGATGACTACACGACCCTCAAACAGGTCCACCCAGCTTTGCAATGGGCCAATAACAGACACCTCAAAATCCAAGAAGCACTCATTCTCATCAAAAATCATCTGACACTGTGGCAGGCGCTCACGGTCAATCCGGCGAACTGTGGTTGTTAGCTCCCCTGTCACATTGTCAATTTTGAAGTACTCTGAGCCTGACTCCAGTGCAAAGGTCACGTCTCCAGTACCAATACCAGATGAGGATAAACCCAGATCTGCTGCAACGTTTCCAATCCGCACATCAGGGGGCCCCTCTTCTGCCACGCGGTATCGCAGCGCTGAGTTGACTCGCGGTAGCTGAGTCAGCAGCTGCAGGAGGAGCACGAGGTAGCAGCAGCAGCGCGCGGAGAGCACTGCGCCAAGGCTCCTGCTCCTCATGGCTCTCTCTTTCCCTCTCGTACCGTCTCTCCCGCTGCAGTTTCCACTTGCCCGGAATAGATGCCGTCACCTTACACACCACCAACAATAACTGAAGTGATGGATAAGCAGCAAAATACCTCTGAGTTATCTTTCTGACTGTTCTTCCTTTGTTGGGTTTCACGGTTCTTTAGTTTCCCAGTCACGTTCGCGATGTAATGAAATTAAAATTCCTTCTAGGGAAGAGAGGTCCATCCATTTACCTGTAATATATCCACTTGACTCTTAGTCCTTTGAAATGTACAGTAATTATAGAGGACAGACGTAAATAAAATCATGTAATACACTTCTCTTTACTTGTTTGGCTTCATCTGGATTCGACAGAGTGCCAGTTTGTCTTCCGTTTTCAGTCTTTCAAACTGCAATGCAGCAGAACACAAAAGGGAACTGTCCGCGACTTCAGCTTCGGGACACTGGAGTGGGCTATCTAGCAAATCCCCTCATTTCCTTAAGCATATTATATACTACGGATTGTTATCATGTTTTCGGCAGGTTGTCCCCTTACCTTTTAACACAGCGGAAGGAATATGTTTGAGCTTTCCCGCAGTCAAGTAGTGCCAAGCGGCTAGATTCCCTCACGGTTAAGTTGAATAACAGTGCTTTTCCAAAGGAGTTCTCAGAGCAGAAAAATATAAAACGCTTTACGGTACGTTTGAGCTCAGGATCACGAAAAACAAACAAACAACAATAATTCCGGCGGAGCCAGTGAAGACAACAGTGAAGTGTTCCGGGATAAATGCGTCTTTTCCAAGTCCCGCATTCTCAGTCCACGCGCCTCCTCCTCCCCTCACCTGCACGTTCTACTGCACTGCATGTGAGCGTCCCTCAAATGATGCTGCAGTCTCTCTCTCTCTCTCTCTCTCTCTCTCACACACACACACACTACCCTCTTGCTCTTCTTTCAGCCCCCTCCGTTCACTGCAACATTTCCCTGACCACGTAACTTGATCGTTCAGCTAAAACGGAAGAAACGAGAGGCAGCGTGCTATATGCTCACGCATGTTTGTGTGTTGATGTAGGCCTACATAGTGAAGGCTATATTTCCCTTACGCTACCTGAAAAAAAGTACAGTTAATCGTATCAAATTAAGGTTATTAAACAGTGCAAGTGATCAATAACGCTTTGGCTTATTTGGCCCAAACTGACAATATAATGAGCTAAATTAATATCATAGTGAATTAAACAAGTTAATAATGTGTCCGAATCGAACAACCTGGGGTCATGACAGTTCAACGTAATGCGTGAGAAAGTGTGCCAGTGACTTTTCCCCAGGACCTCAAAGGGAAACCTAACTTATATTTAGGCTACTTCAGAGGCACACTTATTCTATTAGTGGCCTATATTTCATACGGCACTCTTTTGGCAAATGCTGAGGGTTAACTGATAGAAGGTCTGTTGTACATGCCATTGCTTGCCCCTGTCCTCTGTTAGAGGTCATGTTATGATTGACGAATGTCATTAGGGCAATATTATCTACTTGTTCAATGTTACTTAGACACATTACAGCACAATTAGCACATTTTCACGATACCTTTATTTTACAATACTGTGGTATTGTGGTACTTTTGGCCTAATTAATAACTATTGATCTTAATGCCGCGGTGCATAGGTTATATTAGAAACGCTAGCAGTGTTTTATTATTTATTTTATTTACGCTATCTGATGACCACATATCTCATTTTAAACCGAATGCGACACTACATGACTACATGTACAAGGATCGTCCCTGTTTCCCAAAAGTGAATATACAGCAAGCCATCTCTCTCTCTCTCTCTCTCTCTCTCTCTCACGCTCTCTCTCCTCCCCCCTCTCTCCACGGGCTGCCCCGTAGCCACGCACAACCAGAGAGCGCAATGCAGCACTGACAGCGCTGCTCGGTGTTCGCAACAAAAGGAAACGCGGAGAGCAACCCCTATGTCTTGCTGTCTTCACAGTAAACTCTGTCTCTCGTATGGTCATAATAATTAGCGTGTTTTTGTCCATCGGTTTTGACTCTATCCATGGTTGCATGGAAGACCACAACATTTTAGCGCAAGGTTGATCGGGAAACACTGAGTTGCCCTCACACTGGCAATAAGAGCAAAGGAAAGCAAGTGCGGCTCTAGCACGGATATACCCATGCGACGGATAGCCTCTGCTGTGCTGCACCGGTCTGGTTAGCATTCTTCCGGCGTAGCCACGCGTCTGCAAGGCATGGGATGAGGAGCTCTGCGCCCTCTGTTGTTCGATTGTACTCGTTTTGATTTCCCCCTGCAATCAATTGCTAGTGCGAGGTGGGTGGGACGGTGCAGCATGTCCCATGTATGTTGGTTTCCGGTGGTGACGGATTACGTGAATGAATTAATGGATGAATGAATAAGTGAATAAGTGAGTGAGTGAATGAAATATATATTGACAGGCTATTGCTGGGTTCTGAGATGAATGGTAAAATAATGACAAGTTGACCTTAACATTTATAATAGCTATATACAGCATTTAAGAATAAATTCCTTTTTTCTCATATAACAGACACAAGATGCGGTCCTCATGTGTAATTATGACCGCCGCGCAGCGAAGCGGCGGTCATATAGGTTTAGTCAGATTTTTTTTTTTTTTTTTTTTTTTTTTTTTTTTCTTTTTCGCATGTCCAAATTTCCGTCAATGATTCCCGGGACACTGAAAGACCGGGGTAGACAAAACTTGGTGGGCATGTAACCCCATATGGATAGCATGGAACCATCGTTTTTCGTTTTGATCTGTAGCCCCCACGCTGGACTGCACCCCCGAAAGGAGGGTAGGGCAGACACAGTTTTCTGTGAATATCTCGAGAACCGTAAGGTTTAGGAGGACCATTATTTTTTTGTATGTTGATCTCAAGGGGCCATGTCAACGCATTCCATAACCACTCATTTCATGTATAGCGCCACCTAGTTAAACACAAAAAGTAAAAATGAGGTGGTGTAATTGAAGGTATCTGTGACCTAACATAGTCAAAACTGCACAAAATTGGAAGTGTAGGATCATTATGACACCCTCTGTATGCACGCCAAGTTTTGTGGAATTCCGTTCATGGGGGGCCACACAATAAATTAATTTATGTTACTATACACCAACTGGCCTGTAGGTGGCCGGAGACAGTTTTCTGTGAATATCTCGAGAACCGTAGGGCCTAGGAGGTCCACCTTTTTTTTTGTATGTTGGTCTTAAGGGGGCATGTCAACCCATCCCATTACCACTTATTTCATGTATAGCGCCACCTAGTTAAAAATTAAAAAGCATAAAATTAGGTGTTTTCATCTCAATATCTCTGGCTGACAAGGTCAAAACTGCAAAAAATTAAAAAAGTGTAGGATCATTATGACACCCTCTGAATGCATGCCAAGTTTTTGTGTACTTTCGTTCATGGGGGGCCTTACAATAAAATAATTTATGTGTACATTTAGTGGCGACACCAACAAAGGATTCCGGGACACTGAAAGACCGGGTACACAAAACTTGGTGAGCATGTACCCCCATATGGATAGCATGGAACCGTCATTTTTTCGTTTTCATCTGCAGCCCCCAGCTGGACTGGACCCCGAAAGGAGGGTAGGGCAGACACAGTTCTCTGTGAATCTTTTATGGTATGTTGGTCTCAAGGGCCCACATAAACCTGGCTCATAATCACTCATTTGTGATTCCCGTAAAAAAATGAAAATCAGTAGGATTAAAAGAAAGCCAAAATAAATATTCATCATCATCATCATGGCTGCATTTTTCAGTATTGGCGAGAAGTAGTCGTTTGTCCACTAGATGAAGCGCTCGTTGCAGTGAGGCGTAATTTTGTTGGAAGTTAAAGGGGTTGGAAAAAAACAATGGACGCTTCATACAAGGACTGTAATTTACACCGCAGCGAACATCTAATAAGGATAGGGCCGATGTTCACATGAAGTGTAATTCCCATTTCTTCTTGAAGCGAAATAAATCTGAGGATGTTTATCGGACATGCTTGGTTTTACTGCAGGTAACGTTAATCTTGTAATATCAATAAGGACCTAGGTAATGTTACCGTTAGCGTTGGTTGAGTGATGGAGGCATTTGATTTATTGCATTTGTAGAAAACTATAAATGCGGTTATACCAAACAAATGTATAGCAGCACTGTTTGTATCTTTTCGACTGTCATTTATTGCACGTGCTACAAAATCATTCTGTGCAATGGAAGATTTACCAACGTTACACGGGTCTGATGCAGTTTTGCCTATACATGCGGGAGACTGAGACGCCTGTTTATTTTGTTTTAAGATGCGTGCAGGGTGTGAGAGGGAATCGATGTGCTTTGATTACAGCTTGGTAGTTGTAGTCTGTGAAATTAAAAAAACGTATGTGTGTGAAGTATCCAAACAATGACACCTTCATTTCATTATGGCTGTTTTAGCAAAACACCTTAAGCTACTGTGTAGTAGGTCCCATTTAGAAGTGGCTACTTCATTTTGCGCTTTCATTGACTCATGGAGCTGCATGAATGTTATTACAACTTTTAAGCCCACGATATGACAGTTTAAGTCCGCTTGATACTGTAAGGCGAAGCCATTGGTTTTCAAAGGAGATTTTATTTGTGTCGCTAGCATAGCCTATTGACAATTTATGTTGTCAATAGGCCTACCTTATAATCCTACCTGTAGCTTAGGGAAGCTAACAACTTTCTATTAGGATCTAGTTTGTTAGTTACCGTTTTGTCATAACTCCCTGATGCATTTTTGCATTTAGAATAGCCAGAGCGTGTATATCTCAATCGGAAAATTAAACAATATCGGGTGCCTATGGACTAGGCTGGGTGAACCCAGCCTGATCTGCCCGCTATTTATTTTTTGATTTCTTAAAAGATTGAGCTTGGTCTGATGAAAGCCAGACTAGCCATGGACCTCAGTTAAACAATGCAAGGGAACATGAATCAGCCTATATTTGCACTAACAATAACGGACAAAAGCTCTTTAGCGTTGGCCCGTTAAAATGTGTATGAACAGTCTAGCGGCGCATTTCATCAAGGCCCATTTGGACATGTCAGTTATTTGCACCACTGGTTAGATGTAAAACAGCACCGTTTCAGACTAGGCTACTGTTACTTAATTTGTGCATTAACAATAACGTTTCAGACTACTGTTACTTAATTTGTGCATTGACAATAAAGTATTACATGAACTAAAGATGACTAAAATCTTATGTAGAAGAAGAAACATTCACAAAAATCCATCCATCCAAAAATGACCTTTGTTTTTTTGATAGCTGTTGAAAACGGCATGGAACTGACAGAGATGTTTTTTGTTTATAAATACATAAAAATAAATAAATAAATAACATTATGCTGATACCTTTTTGCTTTTCCCAAATACAATGTAGCCTACAGGTGTAAGTGACCTTTCATCAATCCAGTTGCAATGGATGAACTGTGATGAACTGCCCTACTTGTGATTGTTTAGAGATTTTAAAGGTTTTATAACAATTCTACATCTTCTTTGGCTATTCTACAATCTATTCACCTTTTCAGCACCAGTAGGGTACTTTCTGTGCAGCCGCACACACACACTCAGGCATGCCAAACAAGCATACACAAAAGTTTCAAGAGTGGGGGATGGAGTAAAATATGGAGACAAATTGAAGTGTGATTTATTTTCGCGGAACGGATGTACAGGACTGAGCGGCGGTCATATTTTGTACCGCTATGCGGTACATCTAGTTAATATTAAATTAACACTCAATATTTTGAATTTGGGAAACACAATGTGCTTCCCAAATTCAAAATATTGAGTGTAATTTTACATTTTGTAAAAAGGAATGTTTTGTCCCTCAGAATGTCCCATTAGGTAACACAGCCTATATGAGAGAGAGATGGTAATGTGATCAGTTCTTTCTCTGCTCCAAATCCGTTGTGTTTTCTATGGTAAATCTCAGCACAGGCTGTTGTATATATATATACTCCAACATCAATGGAGAGAATCAGAATTTCTTGAAGGAAGCATTCATGTTTCCAGGAGCTGGCATCAAGACTTTCAGTGCAGTACATCTGAATGAAA
Organism: Alosa alosa; assembly: GCF_017589495.1. Classification (NCBI taxonomy): domain Eukaryota; kingdom Metazoa; phylum Chordata; class Actinopteri; order Clupeiformes; family Clupeidae; genus Alosa; species Alosa alosa. The sequence continues at coordinate 31,221,243 of NC_063189.1, read as the reverse complement.
GCTTATCACTGGTTAAGCACACACACACACACACACACACACACACACACATATATATATACATATATATATATATATATATATATATATATATATATATATATATATATATATATATAGAGAGAGAGAGAGAGAGACAGAGCGAGAGAGAGAGAGAAACAAACATACAGTATCTTTATCTATAGTTCTAATGTAACTTGTAGGCTATTTATTTCTCTAATGTAAGCTGATGTGATGGATGTGGATGTGATAACATATCAAATGTGCATGGAAATCAGGCGAGGGCAGCAACATTAATTAATTAAACTGCATTAATTAACTGAGTGACTTTAGTAAATGAGTTAATCCAATTTGTGCTGATGTACAGCAGGTGCCTCCATATACACAGCGGGCCCTTATAAAACACAGTACCTCTGAAAGCTAAGATGTGAAGAGAAAGTGTGTGTGTGTGTGTGTGTGTGTGTGTGTGTGTGTGTGTGTGTGTGTGTGTGTGTGTGTACATGAGTGAAAGAGAGAGACACAGAAGCAAAAAAAGCACTTTGGAGAGAATGAATGAGTGTGAGAGAAAGCCAGGGAAAGATGATTATGACAGACAGTTCGGAATGCATCAGTGAAGAAAGGATGCCTCTTCTGTGCTGAAGGCCCATCATTACCGGCCAGACAGCTCCCCTGCCACATAATGCTATTCCAAAAGTCACATGTTAATCTCTTCCAAGCGTGCACACGGGGACAGAATGGAGGGAATGTGACTGAGTAAGAGAGACAGAGAGAGGGGACTGGGAGAGACTGAGAGAATTAAATTACAAGGAGAGAAGAGACAAAAGAGAGAGAGACGGGAGAGAAAGTATGAGAGAGCAATTGAGAAGAACGAAAAGAGGAGTGCTACTCTCAACAATATGGTGGGATAAGTGTGAGAGAAGAATAAGGGGAGAGATGGACAGATTGAGATGAGGAAAGGGCAAATCTCTTGCTCTCCCTTTCTTTCCCCCCTATGCCTTTTTTATCAAGTCACCTGTCAGCAGTGGAATGAAGGTATGAGACTTCACGCTGCCCTGACAATGAAGCGAGCTGGCTCAGGCTTTCCTGTCAAGAGTGCTCTTTAATGAAGCCTCATACCACTGTGGCCGGCTCCATCCTGCCTGCCCATTTATTGAGACATCCCATCCCCCAGTAACACTCCCCAACTGCAAGCCCCCACCCTCAACCCGTTGCCACCACAACCTCCCAGGGCTTCAAGTGTAGCATATTTTGTTTAGTGGAGCCAGTGTTAAATGCTTGCCTGTTTCTCTGCAGATTGAAAAGCTACTGAAGCTATTTCAAGTCAGGAGATAACACTTTTTTGTTTACAAGTAAATGTTACTTGACAGTCAAGGCAGTGTTCTCGTACTCTTCTTGTCCTTTCCAAGGCTTTAGAACTGGATGTGTGGGTGTAGTACAACCTCCACTGCCAGTCAAACACAACATCACATCGGCCTCCATTGCAGGAGAATAAATCTGATTCTGAAACAGAATGCTGCATCATGATCACATGCGGCTGGTTGTCTGAATCACGTCAGTGACTAATCTGTGTTAATGGAGTCTTGGGTTTCTGAAGAGATTGACTAAGCTGTTTACTGCATTTGCCATTGTGAAGATCCACTGAGGCTTGGATTATGGAGTATAATTTAGATTTGGGACCTAATTATTCTTAGGGGAAAAGTAAATACCAGTTTTGTATGTTGTAATTTTTCAATACAAGTTCAAACCACCTACTGTATAACTACCAACTACATACTTTTCAACCCATTCCCAGGGTAGAAATCATTTTAGCCTGTCCCTCAAACAAAACAAACTTTTTTTACTGCCCGATGTTCACCCTGTCTCTAGTCTTTGGCAACTTGTGTGGATCGACATGTTGCCCTTCAAAAGGATATTTGCATTATTGTTAGTATTATCAGTTAGTCTATAGTTGATTCAGAGGGATGTTTCTCATCTTTGCACAAAAGACATGGCTGACCTCTGAATAACACTTTCCATGATGTTTCCATTTATTCTACATCAAATTGATAGTGTCCCTAATACATTATGGATTATCATGCACTGCCACTGAAATCACTCAATCACTGTTGCCACTGATCATATAATCTGTATCATACGCTCATTGTTAAGGGTTTATGTCATATATTTTATTATTACTCCTAAGAGGAGAGATAAGAGGCTTAGTTTCTACTAGTGGACTTGTTACCGATATACTGTCTGGCATGCCGTGGAAGTTTGTATTATAATCATGTTTTTTTTTTTGTTTACAGCATTCTGTGGAGGGGTGTCTGTGGAATTATTTCATTACAGATAGTGCCTATTTTTCATGTTCACAGCAGTGACAATGGCAAATGCAATCTACCTATGCATATTTTAATACAGCATTAAAGATCCTGAATGTCAAAGAGTCTAATTTTAGCATGCACAATTGGTGTTATTTTATCATGTGTGCCGTGGCGAAAGTAATCTATTTTATCCTCTTCTCTGCAGCTGAAAGGGGTCATGGTGTGTGGGTGCAGGCTCTTTGTCCTCCAAGTACACATGCATATGCTCTCTTCCTTCTTCCTCTCTCTTTCACACACACACACACACACACACACACACACACACACACACACACACACACACACAGGTGATGGATGGTGTTATTACACTGAGCTTTTTAAGGGCAGAGAAAGCCTTTTGTTGGGGTAAACACATAACCACATATTCTATCATTAATGTTTAACCAACACACACACACACACACACACACACACACACACACACACACACACGGACACACACACACACACACACACACATACACACACACACACACACACACACACACACACACACACACACACACACACACACACACACACACACACACACACACACATACAGATAGATAGATAGATAGAGGGGGAACGAGACAGAGAGAATGTGGAGAGAGAAAACTGCAATGTGATCAACATGGAGACGTTTTAGCTCCACTTAAAGCGATAAAGAAACACATTGTGATTGTATGATTTATGATGCTGGTCTGGAGGGTTTGGGTATTCACAAACGGCTACATGCTCTCCTTTTCTGTGACTGCAGGAGCCTCACTGTGCTTTACTGATTGTTTTGGCGCAATTAATATTTCATGTTATGTCTCAGTTTGGGTGGCAGAGGGGGATCAAATTATGCCTTCACAGCTGCATCAGTGTCTCCCCCCCCTGTCTTTGTCTCCTGCCCTGCCTGCTCTCGCTGTCTCCGTCTGCATATCTGTTCACCTTCACTTTCCTTTGCTTTGCCTCGTCGGCTCCGACGCAGTGACTTACTTTGAGATTGTATTGTGTTGATATGTCACATCTACACACCTACAGTACAGTTACCCTCTGTGTTATCCTCCGTCCACACACACACACACACACACACACACACACACACACACACACACACACACACACACACACACAGATGCACATCTTTTCCACAAGTATTTACCACTATGAAATGGAGAGTCATACAGATATATAGAGAAAGATAGGACAGGACTCTTTCTGTGTCTCCACCATATTATTATCTTATTTATTTTTTATTTTATTGTTCAGTCCACCTAATTTATTTATCGTCTCAGCCAGTAACATGGATCCAGCCTGTGATTTACTAATACATTCATCACATGCCACGAGGTACAGTAGGCAGCAGAATGAAGCAACGCAGAAGTTAAAGCCTTTTAAATGCTCTCAGTGGCGGGCCTTTTTAAAGGTCAGTCTCTCCCTCTCTTAATATAAAACGCATGGCGCTTTCATGGGCCTCCTGATGCATGGAGCCCTTTATAAGAGTGGGCGTGCATAGCATAACATCAGGGAACAAGTCATGCTCCACAATCATGCTGTGGCTCTTGTATATGTAACATAAACACCCGTGGTCTTGTATTCTTATCATTATGTAGTGCTATGAACATACATAGAGTCTTTCTCAGATTTCACACCATCAAGACCGCACCATGGAAAAAAGAGAATTGTATTTATAATTTATGATTTTAGAATCATTGATGAGTTTCAGTCCTTTTATTCTTCACCATGTAGTCTACTTTCTTCTTCACATTTCAGCATAGTTACAGTCTGTTCAAACACATCTGAAGACAAAAGTAAGATAACAAACATTTGGGATGCGTTTAGCAAGTTGATTAAAGCAACAATCTGCCACTTTTGTGAAGTATATGCTTTTTTCAGGCAATTTGGACTCATGATTAAGTTGATTTTCATTTTACAGATATAGATAGATAGATAGATAGATAGATAGATAGATAGATAGATAGATAGATAGATAGATAGGCCTACTATCATTGATCTCAAAAAGGTAGGTTTATTTGTATAGGGCATTTCATACCCAAGGCAACTCAATGTGCTTACATCATCCGAGACTGGAGACAGCAAGAGCATAAGGGATAAATAAAAATATATTAAAAGGGAATATAGCAATGTAAGAAACATAAAAAATATCCATAACAATACATATGTTACCATATATAAAGTGCAACATAAAAAAATCATAAAATAGATAAGTTATAAAAGGACATAAAATAGTTAAAAGTCATGAAAAAGGTCATAAAATAAATAAAGGGGGATAAAACACTAAATGCAAGTAATAAAGAATAAAAAGCATAAATCATATAAATACAATAAAATAAAAGTACTAAAACAAAATAAGAAAATATGTAAGCATAAATACAAGTAATAACACAGAGTGCTATAATTAAAAAAAAATGGCTATATGTAATCAGACTAAGAGAAAACCACTGACAATAGTTTTGTCTTGAGTCTTGATTTAAAAAAGGGAAATTATTTCCCTGTATTTGATTCATCCATGCTTTGTGTACACAGACACACACAGCACACAGTGAGTAGTGGAGATGCACAAAACTGGGCTTTACATGACATATACATATACACACATTCATACACACATTCACACACACACACACACACACACACACACACACACACACACACACACAGGCATGCACGCACGCACGCACGCGCGCACACGCACACACATACAGTATATGGTCATGACGAGCAAGTGTTTTTCCAATCAGTCATCCAGGATGTGCTCTATGGTTCTGTGTTCTTAGTTGGAACACACAGCAAAAGGAAAAGAAAACTTCACAGCATGACATAATGACAAAAAGAATTTTAGCATTATCAAACCCATTAACCAGCCACCTAGGGAGATGTTAGCTAACTAATTGTATCTAGATCATTGCAATGTATTTCAGGACCTTGGACAGTTTCTAAGACAGATATGCTTTTTATGCTCATAAAGAGTAAGGCTTAAGATGGGTAAACTAGGCAAGGCAAGGCAAGTTTACTTATATACCATTTTTCATACACAGAGACAACTCAATGTGCTTCACATACATGAAAACAAGAAATAGTAAGTAATAAAAAACATAAAAAGGACCAGGTTTACATATAAAGGTAGGGTTAAGATGGGTAAGCTAGTGTAAAGCCAGACTTACATGATAAGAGTCATACATCCTCAAATACAAAGTTATAAAGTAATAAAACTGAACATTCACTTATTAGCATATATGAAACATCTGAGCAACATACAAGTCAAAGTCGGGATTTGGTTGGGGGCAAAGGAAAAGCATGTCATGAGGCATATTTATAGATGGATTAAATGAGTGGAGAAAGGTCACATTCTTTACTGAGTACAAAAGAACCTTAAGAGTTATAATTCAGCAGGGTTCCCTCTTTGGTCTAGTTCTGTGTTCCCAGACTAGGAATCTTATGAACTGTAAACCACTGGAGTGTGGACTATGGACATTTATTTGAAATGTCTGGATGACGTATAGACTGAGGTGTGAAGAGGGTGAACTGAACAGCAACTTTGATTTATTATGGATCCAATTAAAAATGCATTCCTGCATTGACTCAGTTTGTTTCTGTCATGTCAGTTTTGGAAACTGCAAAGAGAACTTTGAGTTGCTCACTGATCTGAAGCCAGTCATTAACTACTAAATGTTACAGCACACAACTTCCTCTAGAGTAAAAGCCTCACACAGAGAGATTTCAGGTCAAACAGTGTTTTTCTGTCTCTCTTAACATTACTACAGGTTGCTCCAACTTGCTTTGATGATGTGGGAGAAATTCAAAATTCAGCTTTAAGGCAGATGTGACTAAGATGCAAAACAATTTATCCCCCAAGCCAAAGAATGTCGCAGATAGACTTAAATGTTCAGGTGCCAGTGCTGTGGTGCAGCATATGAAATGAATTCTTCTACTGATCTCACAGAGATATTTAATGCATTAATAAAGGCATTTAAAATGTGACATCAGCAAGAGAGAGAGGGACAGACAGAGAGAAAGCAGGACAGAGAGAATGAAAGCAAGAGAGAGAGGGAGAGAGAGAGGGAGAGAGAGGGAGATGTATAAATAAGCAGGTGGGAAAGGACACATGAGGACTAGGCACACATTGTTCTTTCATCTTTAATGAGCAGATGCAGCAATTGTTCACATCTACAGTATGTCTTTTTTATTATGATAGTATTAGAGTTCACTGGAGACGCAGAACAGTGTCATAAATAGGGATGTGCTCGCATGGGTTATTAATTGCATGCATGGTTCTATTTCTGCCCTCTCTGTGAAGAGTTGGAGTTCTAATGAAAGAGTTAGGAATAGTGGGATCTAAACACAAGTGGTTAGCAACATCTCTGGCTGTACATCTTATGTGTAAACCGTGATGTGTCTGAGCTGACCACTTGTGATCGGATCACCCAAGACCCATTCTAGAAACAAATTTAAACAGGCCCTATGTGTGTGTGTGTGTGTGTGTGTGTGTGTGTGTGTGTGTGT